>NW_015765964.1:0-672 GCF_001515625.1 Sinocyclocheilus rhinocerous
ATAAAGTTAGTAATGCTATTATCTGCCACACAAGTGGCAATGAATATGGCACAAGGCAATGCACAATGTACATCTCTTATAAAGTGATAGCATTTTCCTAACCTGAGAAGCACGAACTGAATAAAGCTTTTCCAATAAGCAAAGAATGAGAAGAAGATTCATCTTGTTGTGCTTTCTTCACACAGGACCCATCAAATGCAGCCTTTAAAGGGAAGATGACGGAGTTCATGCAGAAATTCGACAAGAACAAAGACGGGAGAATTGAGATGTCTGAGGTAGATGAACACATCACTTAACACGTCACCGACTCTGCTGTTGACAAGTTATCAGATAGACCCCAATTATCCCTTCATCCCAGAAGAGGAAATCTCTAAACCCACTCATCACTTTAATCAAACCTGTAACTTACTGATAGAAAAAGTCATGGTCTCAAATAGAATAAAACCAGGTTTTCAATTCTGTTTGCTGTATGTGTGTCTAATCCACTTATGTACACTTTCCATCAGCTGGCTCAGATCTTGCCCACAGAAGAGAACTTCCTCCTCTGCTTCAGACAGTTTGTGGGATCCAGCACTGAATTCATGGCTGTAAGTGATGATGCGACTTTTTCATTTTATCGATCCGTGGTCATTTAGATATATATTTATAACACAAAACGCCTCCTGGGGCGCC
>NW_015765965.1:0-672 GCF_001515625.1 Sinocyclocheilus rhinocerous
AGCATGACATCTGAAAAATGTTAATGCATTTAACAAGTCCCTATTCTGATGACACATAGAAACTTTGTAGAAATTTCACAGCTGCATACTGAATGACTCGGATGAATCACAAGTCCCGGTATCAGAAGCCAGCAATAATCAAACACAAATAAGGAAATGAAGATAATCCAAAAATGAACAGAATTATTTTCCATAAAAAGCAGTAAGCTATTTTAGGGTGGAACAGCAATTCCTCCATAGCCTATAGCAACATTTCATAATCGTGACAAATGGCTTATTTAATAAGCCTAACAGTCTTCAATGTTTATGTTTCTCAACTTTTTTGACTCCAAAGAACAAGTCAAAGACAATATTTGAAGGCCCCATATTTCTGCCACTTCTGTTACAATGATAATGCTGCTCATTTTCAAATCAAAACTAATTAAATTCCAGAATTACATAATTTCTTTTCAAGTATGGCTACTGAGTGCTCTTCAGGGTTTACACATTTTATTGCCAATTAATTTACAAGACTTTACTAGCTGTTTGTGAATACAGAGTTTTTAAAACATAATGGTGCTGTCAAACGATTAATCACGATTAATCATATCCAAAATAAAAGTGTTTGTATTATGTAATATGTGTGTGTACTGTGCAGTGTTGGGGAAAGTTACTTTTAAAAGTAATGCATTA
>NW_015765966.1:0-672 GCF_001515625.1 Sinocyclocheilus rhinocerous
ATTGATTGATTGATTGATTGATTGATTGACTGACTGACTGATTTACTCACGCTCACTCACTCACTCACTCACTCACTCCAAATCTTTTTAAGTTTCATATGATTCCTTAAGAGAATATTTATGTTTCATATGATGCCAGAAGCAAATCTTTTTAAATTCCATTTGGTTCCATAAGAAAAAAATTAATATATATTTCCTTTATAGTTCTATTTAATGCTATGAGGGAATCTTTGATTCATATGATTCCATAAGAGAGTCTTTGAGTTTCATATGATGCCATAAGTGAATCTTTATAAGTTTCATACAATTCCATAAGTAAATCTTTATAAGTTCAAGCTGATTCTATAAGAGAATCTTTTTAAGTTCCATTTGATTCCATAAGAGAATCTTTATAAGTTTAATATGATGCCATAAGCAAATCTTCATTAGTTCCATTTGATTCACTAAACACAAATCTTTACTATTTCCATTTGATACGATGACAGAATCTTTGTTCCTTAAAATGCCATAATCAAATCTTTATAAGTTTCATAGGACTCCATAAGAGAAACCTTAAGTTTAATATAATGCCATTGAAGAGTCATTGAGTTCCATATGATGCTGAAATTGAAAACAGTTTATTATAAGAAAAAACATTGAATCAATTATTTATTTATTGCAAAGTATCTATTA
>NW_015765967.1:0-672 GCF_001515625.1 Sinocyclocheilus rhinocerous
TCCAGCTTCCTGTTCTGAGAAGCGAAAGGTGCCTGCACTATTCAACTAGGGCACTCAGACAAAGAGGGCATGTCAGAAGAATGCAGAAAATTCAAAGGCAGAGTGGTAGCTCTCCACTGGTAGCAGCCATTCAATCGAATGGGGAAGGAAGAAGCCACGAGGAAGTCACTCAAGATAAATTCAGAAAGAACAGCTACTGTCAATTAGGAAGGTGGATGAAAGGCTTTCCCTTTACACACTGGGTTGCAGAATTATAGGTAATAGATGTATATCTAAATCTAATATTAGCCTCCCCCTAAGGCCTGTGAAGTTGCAAGAAAACATGAAACCTCAAAACCCGCAATCCTAGTAGCCAGACCACCACTCTAAAATCCACATGATGTGCACCTCGCCGTCCCGAAGTACCTTTTGTTGCTCTGTGCGCCGATGCCCTCAGAAGTCAAAGTCGATTTCTTTCTTCTGCCAGACAGATACAATCTTGACTAGCCTATTCAGAGGCCACTGGCTGCTCCTCGAAGGCTGGCCTATTATGACGCTATAATATAACCCCTGGCAACATCATCACTGTAGTATCACAAAGGTAATAGGTAGAATTGAATGAAGAGATGGGCCTTTATTCTTTCTCCGTCAAACATAATTCTCTTCTCTTTGCCATTTTGACACCATCATTCT
>NW_015765968.1:0-672 GCF_001515625.1 Sinocyclocheilus rhinocerous
TTTACTGACAGTAATAATGTGGGAAAACTCTGTAGGAAATGCCATCGGCAGCAGCCACCTCAGCTCGTTGAATATGAAAATCTCCCACTCAGAGTTCAGCTCACCGCTGTGCTGTTCTCCCTGCCTAAACGCCCTCAGCCGGATCTCAGTCAGTCTGCCTGTCTCCATGAGCAAACATGCCTCCAGACAACATCCAACCACAACCAGGCAAAGGAATAAGAGCCGAGGCATGTAGGAAACATTAATAAGCAAACAAGTCGAACTCTAAATTAAATATAATAAGAGTTACAATAAGGAACGATTAGCAAAATATGACATAAAAAACATAAGATATAAAACTAAAAAATAAAATAAAACCCATTAGGGCTTATTAAAACGAAACTCGCTGCGTTTTTGTAGAGAGTGTTATCATACTCAGTACATTTCGAGTCTAGTACATACCCAGTTACACGGAGCATATGGTAGGCTGCGTATTGGATAATGGACGAGTATTTGAGTCGCATTTATTAGGTTGTGGGGACACATAAAACAAAAGAGTTGATAAACGCTGAACTAGCCTAGATATAGACGGTGAGCGGCTCGTTTTCAGCGGAACTGTTATACAGACGGAGCGCGTTCATCCAAAGGTGCCGTCGGGCTGTTATTTTACTGCATATTTTCCGCTTATTTGTT
>NW_015765969.1:0-672 GCF_001515625.1 Sinocyclocheilus rhinocerous
TGAACGGCGAGCAGCAAAGGGCCTAATTCCAGAAACAATAAAGACAGGATCCTTTTCTACATCAGGACATACTCCTGCGCTTACTAGGAACACTTAAAGTGACTCAATCTACAGTAAACTGCCTGAAGAACGTTATGAAATAGCTTTAAAGACCACTTTAGTTTGTGAAATCTCACTTTTCACAAAACTGGCACTAAATTAGCTGCTTTTCAAATCAAGAATTATTTTTTCTGTTTCTTGGCAAGATTACAGACACAGTAAACACAGAAGAATACAATTCTTACTGCGCAGGCCACGGAGCGCACGTCTTTTTTATTGTGAAAAACCACAAGACCAAAAAAAAATGGACTTTCATAGGAAAACCTCAAAGAATGACTCAGTTATTTTGTTTAAAGTTCACATCGTTGGAAAGCCTGCCGCTAGCTGTGCTTGTGACATTTGACATTTGTGCTGAAATGAACAGAAGGAAAGCAACAAAAGAAGATTTCACACTATTTAAGTGACAAACAAAAGAAACGCTTTTCCGCTTCATTTTTGTGACTGTAAGGTGCTGTCACTGAGATACTTGAGTTGAGATAGAAAACACTTACATACTTACAGAGACACATAAACACATCTAAATCAGTCAAACATGACTGAAAATGCCCAAACACTTAGGGCCCTATGAAATCC
>NW_015765970.1:0-672 GCF_001515625.1 Sinocyclocheilus rhinocerous
ACATCAATACAGCATAATTTTTGTCACACTGTACAACTATAATTACTATTTTTTTCATTATTGTAAGGGTAGGTTTAGGGTAGGTGTAGACATTAATAAAACACAATCTAATAGGTATAAAATTTAATTTTATTGTTCGTTTCCGGTTGGAGCTGTATCCCTTCTAGCCACAACCCTGAAACTTCTCATGAATGAGGTACACTGATCTTCCTGTTATTATATTCAAAACATTATAGACAAAACCCATGTTTCTGTAGTGAGAACTATTTGATAAATGACACAATTACTTGCATATTTTGACACCAACTTTCAGACTGATATTTATTTTACTGAAACTTTTTTAATTATTAAGGGCTGGTCACAATTTCTTTCACAGACTTCTATTCATACGCATGTAAATGTTGGGCACTGGAAACAAACTCACGCAAATTCTTGCAGTAAAGTGGAGTAGATTGTATATTTTTACATTTTTAAATGATTATTATTTGTTATATGTTTGTAAAAAAAGATATTGTAGAGTGTGACGTAGGGCTGTCACGATATTAGATTTTTCACACCATGGTTATTGTGGCCAAAAGAATTCACGATATCGATATATCGCGAAATCTATAGAAAACTTGGGGAATCAACCAAATTAATTTTTACTTTGTTTATTTAGTTTTTCTTTTTACC
>NW_015765971.1:0-672 GCF_001515625.1 Sinocyclocheilus rhinocerous
ACAGTTTTTACCCTAAAGTGCAATGAGCAGACAAAAATAAAAATCTCCATCAGCTCACATTGACATCTAGGAGAAACATTTGAGATTTTTCTTTCTTATTGCGCAACAGAGTAAACATAGAAACATTTTGATTGTTAGTCTTTCATTTTATAATGTCTTTCTTGCATTTCATTCCAACTGTAGATAAATGTCAGCTGGAGTTCAGCATCTTAAATTTGTTTTGTTAGTACCACAGGTGAGACGGAGAGAAAAAAGGGAAGAGAAAAACACAGAGGAACATCAAAGATCTGCTCCAAACCCAAGAAAAAACATGTTCTCCAAATAACCCCCAGAGACTGACAAGAACAGAGTGCTGTGACCATAATATGTGATATTTAGGTGAATGGAGAGGTAATAAACCACATAGCCTACACACACAAACAGGAAGGAAGACATGGCTCAACTCTTTTTTGATGCGCTCAGCTTTTGTCCTCTATTGAACCAACCACAGCCGACCACAGAGATGATCTGCATTTATGAGAGAAGGCCACGCAATTGCTTTTCTGTGTATTTGTTGTGTGTTGTGAATAGCTCAGCATGAGGCAGCAGGTGCACCAGCACCGTTCATTATGACTGACTTACTTAACTAACTGACATCTCCCACTTAACTGATCACACACACACACACACACA
>NW_015765972.1:0-672 GCF_001515625.1 Sinocyclocheilus rhinocerous
TTGCACATGTTTGCATATTGCTCTGCAGTTGCTAAGGTGTTGCTTTAAAGAATCAGAGGTGTTTAAATAAATATTCTGAAGTATAAGCAATAGTTATCAAATACTTCCTGTACCAAGCTACAGAAAATGAGAAATGCAAAGTAAGTAACTCTGGATAAAAGCATCTGCTGCATGCATACATGCATTCAATGAAGTCTCTCAAATGATGCTAACTTTGAGTTTATGACAGCTGCATGCAAAGTATAAACATGTCACTTTGGATAAAAGCGTCTGCCAAATGCATTAATGCAAATGACAAAAACACATTTTTCATTGCACATTCATATGCATTTTAGTTTAAAATCGTGATATTGACTGAAAAAAAAAAGGATTGTGGACATGCTATGTGTTAATTACACACCTTCACATATTAACATGTTGCAATGCAATTGCTTTAAGAATCATTCTTGTCACGAATTATGTGTCAAAATTGTATTATATATAGGGTTAGGTGTTTGTTTAAATCAGTAACTTTAAAGCAATTTTTATTTTTAGTAACTTTAAGTAATAATTATCAAATACTTAGCAAATACCACTAATACAAACACAAGAAATGCAATGCAATCACTTCGAATAAAAGCATCTGCCAAATGCATAAAAATCCAAATGCAA
Source organism: Sinocyclocheilus rhinocerous (assembly GCF_001515625.1). Classification (NCBI taxonomy): domain Eukaryota; kingdom Metazoa; phylum Chordata; class Actinopteri; order Cypriniformes; family Cyprinidae; genus Sinocyclocheilus; species Sinocyclocheilus rhinocerous. The sequence continues at coordinate 652 of NW_015765972.1, forward strand.
AATACACATTTTCCTTGCACA
>NW_015765973.1:0-672 GCF_001515625.1 Sinocyclocheilus rhinocerous
AGAGGATCCATTGGTGAGCAAGTGATGTAATGCTACATTTCTCTGAATCTCTTTCCATGAAGAAACAAACTCATTTAAATCTCGGATGGCCTGTGGGTGAGCAAATAATCATAAAACTTTAATTTTTAGATTAACTATTCCTTTAAAGTGTATGGAACACTGAAGCGTTCTGCCTAACAGATATTTCACATGAAGAAAGAAAACAATACAGGTTTGGGATGACTTGAGGGTGAGTAAATGATGACAACATGAGTGAATAAATGCCTGAGACAAGTGTATGAGACATTTGAATTGCAACTCCGTCCACTCAGAAACCACAGCCGTAGCTGATGCAGGCAAACTTTTCGTGCTCACCGGTTTAGAAGTTCACTTAAACAGATAAAGCATGGAGATGTCTTATTAAAAATCACATTTGTCATCTGTGCTCTGATAGCATGCTCATCTCATTCAACCTGCTAAACCACGTCATGCATCGCTTTCCTTTGATTTGAATGAGTCATAAATAACAGATTCATGGTGTCTCAGACAGATGCAATGAAGCATCCATCTTCAAAGCTGAAAAGCAAATGAACCAGAATGGGCAGACTCTGTGATCTGTTTGATCTGATAAGATCTCTGAAAGTATGAACCTCCATGTCTAAGCACTAGCTATTATCTCATGTGTCAATGACT
>NW_015765974.1:0-672 GCF_001515625.1 Sinocyclocheilus rhinocerous
CGCCCACCCCTATGCAGCAATAATGATCATGCATGTTTTTAATGTCAGCAGCACTCAACCATGTCAATGGATTGCTACATTTATCTATACAGCTTTGTCTTTTGGCTAAGGCTCAAAAGACTATTAGGTTTTGATAGTAGGTGTTATTGATGCAAATAATTATAAAAGTTTCAATTAACAAAGGAGAAAGGTTTCAGTAAGAGCATCTGCGATTAGCGGTGAAGATCAGAGTGGAGTATTTCATCAGCGCTGTCTCAGCCCAGCGAGCTCCCGTCATTTCAACAATGCTTTGTGAACCGTGCGCTCTGTAATGCCACCTAAACTCCACAACCACTTTGGTCACTGGCTTGTCAAATAAAGTGAGTCTCAGCCAAGCTGTCGGGCTGGCAGCCGAGCTCTTTTCCAGGCCAAAGAAGCAGCTCTTAGCGCGTCTCTACTTTCTGACGGAGATCACACAGACGTGCATAAAGACTCGGCTGCTGTGCTGCTGAGCCTAAATTCTTAAAATTGACATATTTGATTCATTAACACTTTGATCCTCAATCTCAGACTGGATAGAGCAGTCCTTTTAGCTCTCTGGGTTTCAGATTAAAGGTATTCTTCCCTATAATGGGCATAATTTACGACTTTCTCAACTGGAAAGTTTTGAGCACTTGAGCTAAGCGAGTGACT
>NW_015765975.1:0-671 GCF_001515625.1 Sinocyclocheilus rhinocerous
CCCGCTGAGACTCAAGACATGCTGGGCCGTCTTTTACATTACTGTATTGGTGTGTAGAGCATGTTTACAGACAATGTTAAATAGAAGCAATGTGTCCTTTGACACATTTAGTCAAGAGCTTCTTGCTTCTGTGATTCATTTACAATATTTTTTGGTCCACCGCAGAGGAAGAGAGCGACGTGTGTGTGCGTGACCGGGCTTTGCTGTACTACAGACTTCTTCAGCGTGGAGTTGAAGAGACGAGGAAAGTTGTAACCGGACCCAAATCCGATCCGTCCATGAGTGTTCTCACCGGACGGCAAGAAGAGCCCATTAGTCAGTGGGCCTCTACCTTCAACACACTCGGCCTGCTGTCTGGACGCGATTTATGCCTTCAGACTGCTGTTATATCAGCCGCTGACCAACCATCCAACAGTACAGAAAAGGAGCTGTTGCCAGGTAAAGCAGATTTTTAAAATGAAATCTTTTTTTATGACTATAAACAGTTTTATTTTAGCATCATTGATATACTATTATAGTTTTTGTTAATTTTGTTAGATTTTAATTTAATATTTTCTCTTTTCATTTTCATTTTGATTAGTTTTAGTAATTTAGTTGTTTGTTATTTTTATTAGGTTTATATATATATATATATATATATATTTTACTTCTATTACAAGTCATTCAAGACT
>NW_015765976.1:0-672 GCF_001515625.1 Sinocyclocheilus rhinocerous
TTGGACCACATACAGATGGACTGAACAGACATTCATCTATATCTATGAAAAAAGATAAATAAAAACAACAAATATTAGATTTTACGGTTTTAAATTAGGCATACATATAAAGACATCAAAGACCTCTGGTATTTAAAGACATTCAACAACAATCATTATTCCAGAAAGGCGAAAAGACAAAAATAAATTATTTGTTGGGTGATGTTACACCTCAAGCAGGAACAGCTACAGCTCACAGTAATATTCAAACTTTAAAGACACAGCAGCTCTGTATACTCAGGTAAATAGGATAAAAATCCCCCCTAAAAAAAGTTAACAACACTTACCCTGACATGAATTGTTGCGGCTCACGGGACTTTCTTTATTGAAGGCATTAAATCCACTCCAGCATGAACACATGTGACTCCCAATGATGTTAATACAATCTGAGTATTGACCACACACTGCCACCGCATCTTCACATTCGTTGATGTCTGAAAAAAAATTAGAATATATTGCACAAATGTTACAATTAAAGGTTTCCAAACTATGTGTCAAGTGTGATCAAATAAATTCATACTGGTCATGTTACTACAATTACAATCAGCACATTTGTGATCTAATGATTTCTTACCTCTCTGGCAAAGTGGACCCTCTGAAGGGAGAGCTTGAATACATCCACAAGTGCCTCCC
>NW_015765977.1:0-672 GCF_001515625.1 Sinocyclocheilus rhinocerous
TTGACCCTCACTGTAATCTGGTCATGGTCTTACAGGGCAATGACTGTAAGGCAAACCATCATTATGATCATCTTAATTTCTTCGGATATTTTCTAAACTAGCTAATTGTCAAAATTATTACAATAATAATTACATCATTACAATATCTTTATAGTAAAATTCTAATACTGAACACGTTATTGCATTATTATGATATTCATATTTTTCCCTTACGAAAATTAACCATTGTTGTTGTCTGCACTCCTTTTGAAGTTGTTATAAAACGATGTGAATATTTGTCTGCTAAATTACTACTGCAACATTACAATAGATAATAATGATGCGCATACAGTGTTTTGAGTGATGAATAATGGGTTACTAGTAACAGGCGTTAGCAGTTTAATACTTAACTACTAATACTTAACTTATACTTAAAGTAAACAAAGATAAAACTACAATAGCCTATTTACAGATGAAACTGGCCAGTACTTGAAGTCCTGAACAGGTCAGTAGTTTTTCCTCTCTGCTCCACCTGGACGCTTCCACTCCAGTCTCTCGCATGGATTACTCTGATCGAAACCGTTTGGCGGAGCGCGCGCGTGCAGAAGCGTCACAACTACTATTTCATGATTTATTGGAGACTTTTTATCCAATGGTGAATTCGGAAATAATCGCTTTAGTACACTCGGCAGG
>NW_015765978.1:0-673 GCF_001515625.1 Sinocyclocheilus rhinocerous
TCCAGTTTCGTCTGGAATGCGTCCCAGACCACCTCCTGAAGTGGTCTGAGTGATCAGATTTAAATCCATCTCAAAAGCGTTTCAGAGGGCATTTACACCTGGTCTCTTCACAATTGGATAGCTATCTGAAGAGAGAAAACACCTGACGTGACCAGTTGTAAACAGCCTCTAAGATTTGAGTACTGCTGATCTAAAGTATTCTAATTTCATCTGAAGATTGTTTCAGGTGTCTTGGTTGAGTGAACACCACAGAGGAAGGATGTCCAGTGTCTGTGCCTCTAATGAAGAATACAGCTGTCTGCTACTCCTCCTCTACTCTCAACTCACACACATTAACATAGGAGGGTGAGCTGCAACCTTTACCCCAGATTAGGGGTCAGTAAAAAGTGGACACACAAGGGAACGGACCATCTCCGCAAGGACAGCATGAGCATGATGCATTTGTTGCATTGCATTTATTGGAAGTTTAATACAAAGGTTTTCAAACTGGGGCCCAGAGGGGGAAAAAAAAATTATATATATATAAAACTGTCAAGATAACAAACGGTTCTGTGGTCAAATTCCAATTAAAAGCCAAAAGTCTGATTAAGCGAGAATAGCGTGTGCATTTCTTACCTGTTGCATTCGGAGTGATTCGAGCTCTCTCTCCAGTCGAGTGCGTAGCCGATGCTCA
>NW_015765979.1:0-672 GCF_001515625.1 Sinocyclocheilus rhinocerous
ACATGAGGGGGAAAACAACCACAAAACACGGAACAGAGTCTGACAGTATACTTAGCATGAAATAAATTTATTTCGAATACATATTTATTTTTCACTAGGGGAGCCTGATGCACTGAAGAGAGTTACTGAATTTTGAATTCAGCAAAAAAAGTCACACATAACCATGACTTACCATTGTTTACGCTCTTGATGATTCGTGTCATTTTAGAGTACTCATGCAGATCCCTAGTAGTTATTGTTGCAATATTTCATAACAACAATTATTCTGAAACCAATAAATTCATTTAAAATCCTACCTCTCAGAATTTAAGACAAAAACAGGATAATTAGTGTAATGATGATGGAACGACCCTGATGCTGCAAAATAACCCATGAATTATAGGGAAGTTACAAAAATTATAATGAGGTGGAGAGAAGGTGGGGCCATGGCAGGGTTAATGGAGGGGGGTACTAGGATGGAGTGAGGAGTAGAAAACCACAGTGGAGCAGGAGGGTCACAAACTCTTGGATAAGGAGATGAAACAGAGGATCATGGTGGATCTGGCAGAACAGTAAATTGTGGTCCTTGGGAGAACAAATGGAGCAGAAGGATGAGGAAGACTCAGTGAAGATGAGCTTAAAGTCTAGATCAGTGGTTCTCAATTCCAGTCCTCGCGTACCACCACTCTGCAC
>NW_015765980.1:0-673 GCF_001515625.1 Sinocyclocheilus rhinocerous
ACCATACATCAATGGAAAGCTCATTTATTCAGCTTTCAGATGATGATTAAATCTCAATTTTCAAAAATTGACCCGTATGACTGGTTTTGTGCTCCAGGATCACATATAAAATCACATGAAATGGAAGTGTGAGTCCACATCTGTTAGCTTTGAGACTAAAGGCTAAAGCATAATTCCCAAAAGATATATTCAGTTCAAATGTGCAGTGTGTTTCTTCCTGGGCAAATGGACTGATAGGCTGAGAAACTGTGTGTACAGGTCTGTAATTTTTGAATGCCGACTTCTCTTAACACGCACAAGTGTTTGATTCCTGTTTGAGTTTTTCAATGCACGCAGCATAAGGCTTCAAAGACACTTCACAGCAAACACATGTGGTGTGGACTATATGTCACTCGTCAGAAACATTACTGAAGTGTCCATTTTTACATGCAATTAAAGTAGGATGTGGGCTATCATTAAAAATATCTTCACTTGTTTTTTGAAGACGAATGAAAGTGGGTTTGCAATGAAACGCGGGTGAGTTTTCATTCTTGGATGAACTAACCATAGAATGCATTAAATGCAAAGCTCCTGATTCATTTGTTTAGTTAATTGCTAATTAATCTTATAATAAAAATGCATGCCTGCTTATTTTTTTAGGTATAGTTTTAGCATTCTTCAGAGGTGGAAATGG
>NW_015765981.1:0-673 GCF_001515625.1 Sinocyclocheilus rhinocerous
ATTGGTTTCTATTTCATGTGGTTGGAGTGTTGACACACTTGGCTTGACTTGGTGACTTCAGCTGAAAAGGAAACTTGTTTTATAGGCGCAGCAAATTATTATATTTTGAAGACTATTTAATTTTACTTTGGAATGATGTGTGTACCAATGGGTCATTCATAAATAGACCAGGAACATGTGATTCAAAAGTAAATGGGGTCAATTTAGATTTTATGTAATTTTAAAAGTTGAATTTTTGCTAGAATTATGTTTGCACCCTGCTGGGTAACAATAAAAGGGAACAAGTTCCAATTTTTGCAACATGATAAATTTGATTTCCTGTTTAACCCGGCCACCTTGCTCCCACAGTGATATTTGAGTCCAGTGGACTCATGGGAACTGGAGTCCATCCTCTACAGAAGCCCCCAAACAAGTATGTTTCATTTTTCGTTCGGTTGTTTGCCTTATTTGTGTTTATCTAGTGTATTTTTTTTTCTGTCCTGTCAGTCATTTCTTCATCTTTCTTCATTCTCTGATGTGCAGTTTCTACCTGCCATCGTTTTTACTGCACAGAAAGTTCTAGAAATAAACCAATGCTAGGAGATCAAATGGATTACATCCGCATCTACCTTAACAATCGGCGATGTGCTTTGCTACAGCGGGGAGGCCCACCCTTAATGAATTACCCCCTTTG
>NW_015765982.1:0-673 GCF_001515625.1 Sinocyclocheilus rhinocerous
GCGGCCCATCATGAAGAGGTGGTGCTGGGGCGCGATGTCAAGCTGTGTGCTGACTGTGATGGCGCTGGCCAGGCTGCCCACGAGATGCTCCAGTAACACTGCTGTGCCCCTCTGCAACGAAGCCAGGGTTGGAAATTAACGGGGACATAGGGCAAAAATGCCACCGAAATTAACAAAACTGAATCCAAATTTCAAGGTAAGGGGGAAAAAAGGCCCTCCACAATTAAGCTTAATCTATTACAACTGTCACAATTAAAATGTGAAAATGAATAAAAAGTGTTGACTGCAGCATTTTGAGTAAGTGTTTTGTATGGAAGCCCCTTTCTGCCATGGGATAAAAAATAAAAAAAGATTTTTTTTATTCTTGCAATTGCAAGTTTATATCTCCCAATTTGGACTTTCTCTGAATTGTGAGTTTACATCTCGCAATTCTGATTTTTCTTATAATTGTGAGTTTACATCTCACACTCTATATGTCGCAATTTTGAGTTTACATAACGCAATTCTGACTTTTTTTTTAATTGCAATTGCAAGTTTATAGACTATTATGGAAGCTTGTTTCCACCACTGAATAAAAAATAAAATGGTAATTCCGACTTTTCACAATTCAGAATTTTTTCTTGCAATTGCAAGTTTACATCTCAGAAACATCTCAGTTATAATGTCAGAATTG
>NW_015765983.1:0-673 GCF_001515625.1 Sinocyclocheilus rhinocerous
TCTTGTATGAGGGCAGGTGGGGGTTTTGGAAGCTCAGCTATGATTCGATTGTGAGATGCGGCAAGTCACCGAGACAGCTCGTAGTTATGGCCCACCATCTAAAAGTACACACTCGCTTCAGTGATGGATTGAAGCTAATTACAGTGGAGGCCTTGACACTAAAATTGCTTTCAGTCACTGATTATTCTCCCTGATTATTGAGAACTTTAGGACATTGGGATCAACAATGTGTATTTGCAAATCTTTGATAAATTCAATCATTGAATCAAAAGGGTTTAATTAGCATATGAATTGTCAATTTTCTAGTCAAGTATTTTTCAAAGTTCTTTTGAAGGAGGAGGGAGGGTCTCTTGTGTTTGTAGTTTACTAGTCGTGTTTGCTAAGGCACGTATCACATTATTATTATTAAGAACAAAACCCCCTAGCCCTACATGTTAAAAGAATAGGATTTGTTTTTAAATGAAAAAAAAATCTACCTTTTAAGGGTGAAAACAATAAAGGTGCAAAATTATGGGTGCAGCAGCTTGCAAACAGTCACCTTTGTACCGTCGTTACCACTAAAGGTGCATAATAGTACCATAAGAGTACATATTATTACCTAAAGGGTACATATTACTATTCTAAGGTTCTAATATGCACCCTTTAGGGGTAAAGAAGGTACAAAGGTGTCCCT
>NW_015765984.1:0-673 GCF_001515625.1 Sinocyclocheilus rhinocerous
AAAGAAAAATATGTTTGTTCCTAATCTTCCACATGTAATGAGTTTTAACCTTTGACCTTTTCCTTTTTGGCCGACGTCACCTACGGCCACAGAGACTATTAGTTAATGTTAACCAATAGTAAAATAACTATTTAATCATTGTTTTAGGCTATAGAATTATTGTTGAATATCCTGTTTCACTCAAAAATAAAAAATGTCTGAAAGTAGAATGAGTTGTAAATGCTGCTTCATGTTGAGTTTTGTCTCGACAGTCTCTTTGGAACATGTTTCAGCCAAACCAGAATAGAAGAGCTCGACATAAACATCAAAACTGTGAATGTTATAAGTTGGCAGTATTTTTGTTTGCCTCAATCCTTCTAGAAATATCTGGTGTCTGTGAGCAGTGACTCTGACTTCGCTCCGGTCTTATTAAACAGTCTTTTCCTCAAGGGATGAGTAGAAATAACTTTGCGTGAAGCAGAAAAATCGCCTCCCTCCTCGATAATCAGATAAAAACCGGTTTGAAATCCAGTTCCTGAGTGCGTTTCTTTGCGGATGGTGCAGCTTCCAGGAACAAGCAGACGGAGTTTAATCATTTATGGGAAGATTCATTTGATGTGTGTGTGTCTTGGCTGAGCTCTTCAGGAGTGTGTGCGTGCGTGCGTGCGTGTGTGATTGTGTGTGTGTGTGTGTG
>NW_015765985.1:0-673 GCF_001515625.1 Sinocyclocheilus rhinocerous
AATAAATAACATTGGCTATATTATACCCAAACTATCTGGTTTTCTACATCAATAGCACAGTCTGTTCTTTACTTGTTAGTGAACTTAACTGGGTCCAATTTTTCTCTTCAGCCCCACTGACGGCATACTTCTTGATTGCCTTTCCTCTATTTTCAGTCATCAGAGTTCTTTTAATCAAAGCACAAGTCTTACTACATTTGGGGAGGTTTTGAACTGAAGGAGGTTGGGCATAAAAGCACCCTGCTGAAAAATGAAATGAAGATTCAGCCTTTGAAGACCCCGTAGATATAATGACCAATAGCTCCCTGCTAGGATAAGATCAGCAGAGGTTAAAATATTTGCATATTCATTTTTTCTTTTTAATCAGTTTGGTTTCAGTGACATATTCGCTTCAGCTTCACACCTGAGGTGTTTGTATCTAGCTTTGATGTATAAACACACTACGGATCCATAAATGGAAAAGCAGGAGACTTTGGATATGCAATCTAGGTTATGCATAAGAAGCTGATGCAGCAAGTGGACCTGGTTTATGGTGGAACTAGGTCATTTTTCCCTTTCCTCTGCTTTTGAACTCTTTTGTATGGTTTCAGTTTAGCTTTCTTTTTAATTTGGGGAGATCAGGACCTCTTTTGTTGGAGACTCAAACATTTTCAGTTGGAAATATTTTCATGGC
>NW_015765986.1:0-672 GCF_001515625.1 Sinocyclocheilus rhinocerous
TTTTATTTTTCAGGATTCTTTGATGAATAGAAAGTAAAAAAAAAAGCATTTATTTAAAATAGAAATCTTTTGTAACATTATAACTGTCTTTACTCTCACTTTTGATCAATTGAATGCATCCTTTCTGAATCGCAGTATCAAATAATTTAAAATAAACACTCACTGACCCCAAACATTTGAACAAAAAATAAGAGAAAAAAAGCATGCTTTTGAAAACCCAGGCCTGCTGGCACTGGTGCAGATTTTTTCAAAATCCGTCACGTCATTTCAAATGCCAAACTGAACTTGTGAGTAAATGTCGATGTTGAACATGAATTGTTTGAAGCAGACCGCAGCAGTGGTTTCCAGTGCCCAGGTGTGAATGCATTTAGCCCCGTAAATCCGATCATGTGACTGCGCTCGGTAAATCAGGTCATGTTTGTGTTGGATGTGGGCCAGTGTTGGTTTGAGGTTTACAGTGTGAGATCTTCTCATGCAGGTCACAGAGCAGCCTGCAGCGTCAGGAAAGGTTGGTCACGCTCCAAATCCCACGTCGACCAGCGAAACAAACCGCCGCTTGCATTTAATTTCCTTAATGAAAGTACAAAACCACAGACGATGATCGTGAAATCTGATTTATTGTCATTGGAAATCAAATCAAGATCATCTCAGCAGCATGTGTTACGGGTGATG
>NW_015765987.1:0-673 GCF_001515625.1 Sinocyclocheilus rhinocerous
AATAGCCAGGAGCCAAAACAAGCGTTGGGTTTTAGATTTGTATGGCGAGAATGCGTGTTTTAGCCCGTGGACTTTTGTTCTAAGAACAAATGCGGTCGTTGCGTCCTTAACGCTGTGGGTTAAAGTCATTTCGAGTCTTTGCCGGCTGCTGCATCTCTTGGCTTCATCCATCAGAGAGTCTTTGTTTATTGCCTCCTGATTGGACACAGACAAATCCTCCATAGTGTTGTTAAACTCTGAACCTTGGCTGCAAAGTTTCAAAATGCATCATGCATTTGGTCTTGATGTAGAAACATGATCCTGAGATTGATGACCACAATAATCAAATAGGCAGAAAAAAATCCCAATTAATTCATTAAGCTTTAATATTCTGCATCATTGCTTGTCCATGCAAAGAAAAACTAAAAATACATAAAGGCAAAAAAAAAAGAAAATATTTGTACGTTACCAAGCTGTGCTCCAACAAAGCTCATTAAGATAAATATAGCTAATTTCAATCTCACTCACAGCCTAGTTTCTCCAGGATCCTCAGGTTAATTTGTCTTGCAGAGAAGTTGCTTGAACAAATCAGATTGAGTTTTCTCTCTCATCCTTCACCTCTTCTCTCTTCTTCGCCTTCATTTTTTTGTACAGAACAACTATGTGAGGCTGGCTGCAGATTCTTGTTGCTTTC
>NW_015765988.1:0-673 GCF_001515625.1 Sinocyclocheilus rhinocerous
CATTACACAGGTGGCACGCTACACTCTATCTGTTGATCTGTCTGTATCTTCATGGCTTTAGCCACTGTTGTCTCTCTCACTTTCTCTCCCTCCATTCCGCCAACCTCGCCACCAGCTCCCGCCATAATTTTTCTGCACTTATCTCCTGCTTTCAGGCAGGCAGAGGCGACAAGGTGTCACAACACATATGGTTCTTTCTACCCACTATCTCACTATCTCAGGTGTGCATACACTGGCTAGCATATACATCAATGAGTTATTGAGCATATGAGGATGCAGACTGTAGATGATCTACATGACCCTATGTTTGTCAGCTCTATTTTTTTTTCTTCATTTATGTATTATCTCTGTGCTAAAGGGATAGTTCAGAAATAAATTGACTATTTAATTACCCTGATGTCGAACCAACCCTATATGACTTACTCTCTTCTGTGGAACACAAAAGAACATGAAAGAAGACAGTGAAAGTCAGTGGACACCATTGAGTTTCATTGTATGGGCAAAAAAAAAAAACACTTCAAAATATCTTCTTTCTTTTTTTTGTTACGAGAAAGCAGGAAAGGCAGGTTTGGAACAACATGAGGGTGGGTAAATGACAGATTTTTCAGTTTTGGGTGAACTATACTTTTAATACTGTTAGAGAGCCAGAGAGCCAAAATAATAAAGCAGTCAA
>NW_015765989.1:0-666 GCF_001515625.1 Sinocyclocheilus rhinocerous
TACAATAATACAGCATAAACACTTTAATGAGTACTGTATGTTCCCATATTTTTTCTCATCTTGAAATAACTAATTTCTCTCTCTCTCTCTCACCTGAGATGACCGAACGCTCGCACCCATCTTGTTCCTGTGCCGTCTTTATGAGACTCCACCCTGAGGCCACTTCGGTTCCGCGCTCGGACTCGGAGTCCCACCAGCGCCTGAGCCAAACCCGTCTCCACCTCCGCCATCGCTCCGTCCTCGTCCTCGTCCTCTCCGCCCGCTGCTCTCCGGTTCCCCCACACCATCCGGGCTCTCTGCTCGGGGTCCGGGTCCCCCGCCGCTTGGAAGAGCCGTCTGAGCTGCCTCAGGTTTACTCCCTGAAAGATGTTGGCGGTGCCAGACTTGCGTTTCCGACGCTCGGAGGCCGACGGGCGGGAAAACGTGGGCTGGGACGGGCCTGCGAGAACAGGGGCTGAGGCCACGTCCTCCATCTGCGGAGAAAGAGGTGAGGGTCAAAGTTTTGTAGCACTTCTGAGATGATGACCAGCAATTTTGTATAAACTAGTTTTGCACATGTTTGCAAAGACTGAATTGAATTTTTAAGCAAATATATTTCCTGTGCTAAAGAGGGAACTGCTAGAAAAGTCATATATATATATATATATATATATATATATACACACA
>NW_015765990.1:0-673 GCF_001515625.1 Sinocyclocheilus rhinocerous
AAAGAAAAAAAAGAACGTAACCAGTTACTGGTGCCCACTGACTTTCAAAGTAATTATTCTTAGTACATTTGATTACACACATTCTTCAAAATATCTTCTTTTATGTTCAACAGAAGAGGCAACTCATACAGGTTTGTAATAGCTTGATGGTGTGTGAATGATGACAGAAATTTCATTTTTTGGTCAACTATACCTTCAACATGTGGGGTGTGCTCAGCTGTGCAAACAACAAACAGTGAAATATTATGATGTAAAAAAATATCAGTTTGGTTTGTATTATTTTAGTTTTAGCATCGATTATCTATACAATCCAATGTTACAACAATGCAAGGCTTGTATTGACCTAATCAGACACTATGCTGTGTTTCAGTGGAACTACCCTACATCCTTGCAACATGTAAGATGTCAATGGGTAATAGTCAGGCAAGCCGTCAATGTTCAGACACTGAACCCTTTCGCTGGTGTTTCTTAGCGAGTACAAATGATACTCGGGTAGAAAATCTGCAATAAACACCCTGGTCAGCAAATCAACACGCTCCTCGGTGATAAACATGAGCAAGAGTTCACCAAACTCCACTGTCTCCTCATTTCTAATGACAAAGAGTTGTCCCTTTTTGAATACAGTTCCTTTATACTGTATTTCGACAGAAACCCTTGTTTCTGTTTCACTGAA
>NW_015765991.1:0-673 GCF_001515625.1 Sinocyclocheilus rhinocerous
TATATTGTAACATTGTACTTGCTGCATAAATTATTAGAGAGCAGACCCTGATTTAATTTTCGCTCGAATATTCAAATGAGCTAGACGTACCCTGTGGCTCACATAGTATGAAATATTAAAGCTGTCGATATCTAAATAGAGACTAGGAAAGCCATAGACTCAATATTTTATTTTGCATTTCTAAGGGTGTGAGTCTACAAACACAATTGCGTAATAATAAGTGTGTTCACCGGTTGCATTATAATGAAGCATCTGTACATTTTATATCATAAAATAGCCATTTGCACATTCGATTTATGATAGAAAATTTTGTCAGAAATAAACTCTTGAAAATTAGTTATCACGGCCATAATGACAGATGATTGTGATTTTATTTTAAATTGCAGTAGACCTTCCAATAATCAAGAATCAATATTTTTTTGGAAACGAATTACCCTGAAATATTCAAAGAGCACAATTAACAAATAAAGATACAACAAAAATGTTAACTCTCCGAACTTCAAGCGAACCCTTAAATTTTTTTTCTGAATGTCTTTTTAAAGTTTTTTTCTAATATTTTTCTTTAAATGTATTATTATATATTTAATCAATTTATTTCCTAAAGTTTTGCTTTTCAAACCTGTCATTCGGATATGGGAAACTGTTCATTTAAAAGTGTGTACTGCTGATAAAA
>NW_015765992.1:0-673 GCF_001515625.1 Sinocyclocheilus rhinocerous
CCATTGTATCAGTGCTTGCGCTAACAAGGAAGTCCTTTAAAGGAAATATTCTCAATGAAATGCAATGACTATAAATTATCAAAGGTCTTTAACGTTGGTGAACAGCCAAACTGAAACCGCAAAACTAAACAAGGTCTATTGTGTGTTTTGCCTAAAGAGAGCTTTGAGTGAGGTGAAGGCTCTGAAGATGTACCAGATGATTTATGTTATCAGAAATTTGCCCAAGGCTGAGTGCATGGAAGGGAATGAGAGTGCATTTGTATTTATTGCATGTTAGACTCAAAACTCTCTGTGTGTGTGTGTGTGGAGGGTGTGCTATGGCATTCTTTTAAGCTCTGTGAAAACTCACTAAAATAAATCCCGTGTGTACGTCAGTGAGGCCCCTGTTAACCCTGCAATTATAGAGTGGAGGGAGGAAACAACACAAGAACATTGCTGCTGCGATGCTGTCAAAAGCACCTCGCTTTCAGCACACGCATTTCACCTCTTGGAGGAAACTCTGCAAGGTCATTTTGATCTACAACTGAGCTAATAGTGTCATAATATTGCCCAATGTACTTCTAAACAACACTTGTTGCATAACTTTTTTCTCGAAAGTCAGAGAGCGTAGATAAGCAAGACTCAGAGAGAACAACATGACAGGAAGATGGCATTTTTATCATGCTCCATTATC
>NW_015765993.1:0-672 GCF_001515625.1 Sinocyclocheilus rhinocerous
TTCCTACTTTCTTCTATTTCTCTTCAAACTTTATGAGCGCTGGCTGCTCCACAAAGGTCTGTCATAGCCTGGGTTATGGTGATGTCAGCTCCATTAATTAATGTCAATTAGAGGAATCTATCTCATAAAGGCTTGTCAGTCTGCAAGTCCAAACCAAAGCCGCAGCAGAATTTTTGGCCAAAGTGCTTCAGCGGCCATGCAAACTTTACAGGCAATATAAAAAGGATATATTGTGTCAATGAAAGTAAAGGCCCTGGTGGGCTTTCCCTTTTTTATATGCAAAGCATCTCAGCATTGGCATGCAAAAAAGCACAATGTCATGCTAAGACATGATCTGCCATGTGGAATTTTTTATATGTTAAACAACAGAGTGAATAATGGACAAATAATCAAACACTATGTATTCTAATGATGTGTTACTAGTGTAATTTGGAGGGGCCCGGGGCCACAGTCCACCTTGGAGTCATGATCTTGTTGCAGGAGTTGCTGGGGGTGCATTGTTAGTCTGAGAGGAGAGAGATCAGCAGATAACCCACTGTTCCCACTACGCTTCATTAACTGACCAAAGTTGTTCAAGTTCTCATTGTTTTATTACTATGAAGTTCAGGGCTTGATCACCGATGTGTGATTCATTCATTCATCCATCCATCCATCCATCCATCCATCCATCCA
>NW_015765994.1:0-673 GCF_001515625.1 Sinocyclocheilus rhinocerous
TTTCTAATTCCGAGTCCTCATGTGGATATTTGGCTGCTAAAATGTAAAAAGAAAAAAAATGAGGAAGATAATATATAATTTTCATCATGACAATAAATCACACTTGCAATATCATAACTAATGATTGTAATTAAATGTTACATGTATAATGATTGCTTTGTAACCTGCATCCATATAATCAGAATGATCTTTGTCAAGTAGAAAGTCTCACAAATGTGTTTTATTGGAATTGCGGCAATATCTAATTTCTGTTGTATTTTCTGATTTTGTTCTTTTTAGATTTGTAGCAAGCAGGTGTCTTACACCTAAACCTCAGCTTTGTAACCTCTGTTCTACATTTTTAATTCCATGCTTTTGAATGGTACAATAAGTGCTTTAGCTAAAATGCTTGTCTGTATAACTTAGAATGTAACGTGTACCATTATGTGTACGTAGACTAACCATGATTAGCTGTGTTACTTTTTAGTTTGTTTGCTTTTCTTTTTTTGTTAAAAGCATCTGAAGTGTACATTGAGGATGTTTTTGACACTGTACAATTGGAAGCACAACTGTTCAGATGTGTAGAGGAAACCTGCAAATGTGATGAATTGTTTTAACACGAATATGCTTTTAATACGATTTATAATCTAGAGATAGTTGAGATGCTTATTTTGCTCTAGAGTTGAGGTAAATA
>NW_015765995.1:0-673 GCF_001515625.1 Sinocyclocheilus rhinocerous
ACACACACACACACACACACAGATTCTCCCAGGTGGCTGAATTGTCTTCTGGCCAATAATCCTCTCTGCATTGTGTCGGCCCCCACTCCCTCGGCCCCGGGCTCCTGCGTCTCTGAGCCGGGCACACAGCTTCTTCCTGGCAACACAAAGAGCACTTCTGTCATCGCCATGACAATGGCAGTGTAGGATGATTGGCAGATTATGAAATGGACCAATGGCAAAGCAAGGAAGGGTTGCCAAGTGATCGAGAAGCTTCTGGACCTCCAGTTTCTGACCCCGGGTCAGTTTCTCAGGGGAACAAAGTGACTTTTGGCCAGCGATTCCATATAACGCAACACTATATCAACGACGTCATGTTCTTCGTATGTCTTTCTAGGAAGGCCTGAGAAGGCCAGACACGTCTAGATCTCACTAACCCACCCGTTCACATACTGTATGTTTGATTAATAAATATTCATACCCTGCTGTTGCATGATGGATGACGAGCCGGCTCTGAGCGAGTGGAAGCTATACGCTGAGATTCAGAGTCGGAGACGAGGCGCATGGGTGGCGCTGGAGGTTTCAGGATGGAGAGAAGAAAGACTCTTTTCTTGAAGTGACACTTGATAGATGACCAAACATCCTACAAACCTTCAGTGTCAACAGACTGTCAACACTTCTATTGAAAACACTA
>NW_015765996.1:0-673 GCF_001515625.1 Sinocyclocheilus rhinocerous
ACTGTAATATTATTACTTTTGTAATGTGTTACTCCCAACACTGGTGGCGAGGCAGATATTTTCGGCTTATTTTTTTTGGCTCTTTTTCTCTTTTGGCCGAATACCGAAAATGCCATTTTTGGCCGATAATTTTCGGTGGCCAAAACTTTGGTGCATCCCTAGTCAATATGTATGAATTGCTTTTTAAATGTATTTTTTAATTAGTTGAATTATTTGAGATATATGAGATAGTTGAGAGATTTTTGTTTTCACTAAGATATATTGCCTCACAATGCCCTTCTTTAGCTAGATCACATGACCTACATAGTGATAAGATGTGACTGTGTTGCTCATAGCGTGTCCAATCAAGAATGTCATATCTTTCTGCAGCTGTATTGATTATGATCACAGTAATACACTCCTATTCTGGGCCCCTCTAGAAAAGTCAATACCATCACTGGCAGCAGTGAGGAGGGACTGACGGTCTACTGTATGTCCTGAAGTGTGAAGAGGTGTTTGGCTTCTCTTCATCTTGGCTACTTGATTGAAGACCGGATCAGAAGCTCTGGAAAAAAGCCATCTTTATCAGAGCCCTCTGATGTTTGATGTTGTAGGTCTGCTGGGTTTTCATAAAAGAGGCTCCGCAGTCTGCACCTGCATTGTAACAAGTCCATCTGGGCTCATTCGTACAGCC
>NW_015765997.1:0-673 GCF_001515625.1 Sinocyclocheilus rhinocerous
ACTTGTATATTTTCATTTTTATCATTTAAAACCTTCTAAAACAAACTTCTTTTTGTGAAATGTTACATGAAAAGTGTGCTTCAAAATAAACCCACTTGGTTTGGATATTTTATCCATTGCTATGACATTCATTCACTTCAGTCGTACACGCTTCACATTCCCAGTCCAGCAGACATTATTCATTCTCAGGCACATTGGAAGACTCTCTCAAGACCACGGGTCATCTGTAGTCTATCAGTACGCTGTGTCAGTCTGCCACAGGTTTGATGGAAGAGAGCAGCGTTTCATCGATAATGAGGACAAGTGAATGATCCAGCCAGGCCTCACCTTGCCTGCCTCTTAGCACATGGAGATTTCTTTTTCTTTTTTTCTTTTCTGCTTTCTTGCTAGCTTTCTTCGCTTTCTTGCTTTCATCTCTTCTGCTGCTTTCTCTCACATGTATACGCATATATAACGTCTCTCTTCCTTCCATTACTCTCTATTTTCTTTTTCAGTCACACGCACATTACCATGGAAACTGCAAAACTCTAAGCTCAGAGGGTCTTGGGGCGGGGGTAGGGGTTCTGTATGAGTGATGTGAAAGCAGCCTCCTCACATCTAAATATCCCAAAACCTGCCAACTATTGATTGCTAGGCGAGAGAGAGGCCCCGTGATCTAATGGGCAAAGGAAAC
>NW_015765998.1:0-673 GCF_001515625.1 Sinocyclocheilus rhinocerous
GACATCTGCCCCAAGCAACCAGTCAATATTGTGGCCCCAGTTCAATGCAGTCAGTTCATTAGCTGTGTCAGCTTTACAACCAGAAGGTAATGGGTTTGAAAGTGAGCAACGACAATGCGCGGCAATGCAGGCCTCATTTAATAGTGATTTATCACTATCCAAAAGCCCTGTTTAACCTTTGGCCAGTGCAGACCTCCCTTCCTCTCTCAAAGGATCTATTGTCAGCTCCCCAGGGTATCTTACTGTGTGAATAAGGAAAAGATGATCTAGTTAAAGTCACATTATATCACTAGTCATATCATTTGAACTGCAGCAGAACACTTGGTTGGCGAACGGAGTGTGCAGATAGTGTTTCAAATGGTTCATTTTCTGTTATGTAATGGATAATATTTCAGCATAAGTGAAAGGATACATGTCTGCTTTTGATTCATTAATTCATAATTTTGCTTGCTGTTACAGTATTGATACAATATTACTGTGCTTACTGTGACTCTCTTCTGTAAGTATTCTACATTTTTTTGAGAATATATATATATGAAAAGTTCAGATGCAAAAGCCTCTAAGTGCCATCTGAAATTTTCATCAGGCTCCTATATTTATGTTCATTTATTTCACTTTAATGGCACAGAAAAGGACCTATACATTGCCATTAAAGTGACATTTCTGAACCTAA
>NW_015765999.1:0-673 GCF_001515625.1 Sinocyclocheilus rhinocerous
AAAAATAGAGACTTCAGCACACAACAGCAAACTGTCTGGCCTCCTGCTCCGGGCCATAATTAATTTGAGATTTATTTTTATTGGAAAGCCCCAGTCTCGCCCGGCCTTAACCAAACACAAACCTTAACCCGTGACTTCGCCTGAATGAAGCTGGATATTTCTCTGAAACTGGCCTTTCTTGAGGCGTGCTGAGGTAAATCCCCTTTCCCGCTCAAATTCTGCCCGCCAGCAACAAAACCCAAATATGACCTTTTATCTGCAGCGTGCGAATTAAAGAGGGGGAGGGGCACATACTTGTGGACACATTTCTGGAACATATTTGTCAGATTTGACCAAAACAAAAACTTGGGTTTGGTTGTATTAGAAGAATATGCTCTAATACAGACTCAACCCAAGAGTGTTTAAAAATAAGAATAAGTACAACAATCATAAAATATAATAACAAATATATTCCCAGAGACTTCTATTGCTCCATTTTATTGTTGTTTATACGTGGCCCAACTCCATGCTGCCACGCAGCGCACTATTTATTATTCAGTCTGTGGAGAGAAAGCTGGATTTCAAAAAGAAGGTTTTCCCTCAACATTCCTGCGCTGCTAATGTCTCGAAACAAATCGAGGACTGTTCTTGGGACTGTGAAACGCAGCCCCTCTGTGGAGGAACACAAACTATA
>NW_015766000.1:0-673 GCF_001515625.1 Sinocyclocheilus rhinocerous
CTTAATTTCAAAATACTTACGGTATAAATAATTTGTAATTTTCCAGGTTGTTTCTCCTTTTATTCCCCAAACTTTGCATATTGTTTCCAGCTATAAGCCTACCTACGGAAGTAATGGATAGGTACACTATAATTACAAAAAAAGGTACGCTGTAAATTCTGTTTACTTACGAGCTGTAATTTGCGGGCTGTAATCTAAAGTGTTACCCAAAATATTAATAATAAAACTAACAAACTAATAAACGTACATGCTATGGTGTAGATAGTGGCGCGCATGAGAGCCACATTTTGTGAGTGAGTGTTTGTCTCCATCTAGTGGCTGACCTCAAGTACTGCACTGTCGTGGCTTGTTTTTATTTATTTATTAGTTGTATATTATGGGTGCTGAAATTCAGAGAAATCATGAATTATTGTTAAAAAGGTTTTGTTATATTATAATGTATTTTACATTATAAAATGTTCTGTTTTCTCTATGAAAACGAAGGTCTTCATCTAGTGGCCTAACTGTGCTCTGCATTCACTATTACATTTAATACTCCTCCGGTCGTTATTTTAGTTTGATTGTAACCCTTTTACTTAAGTTATTATTCAACTTATTTGACTTATAAATTATTATTAAATAATTACTTTATAACCGAGCAGTTTTTTTCTGTTAAATTATACAAATATTACCA
>NW_015766001.1:0-664 GCF_001515625.1 Sinocyclocheilus rhinocerous
ATAATATAGTTATGTCATTCTATTTATTGTTTTATCAGTTGGGTATATCTATCTATCGTTCTGTCTATCGTTCTGTCTATGCATCTAATTGTAACGCTTGTAACTTTTTTTCCAAACACAAGACTCAAACATGACTAATAATGCCATCTGACACACTAACAGTGATGTTAGAGTGCTGCAAATGTAATTGTTGTGCTTTTAAGCATCTCTATAAATGGATGATGGTATTGGATTCAGCCCTAACAAAACATTAGAAAAACTAATGCAAAATCTTTGTCACAATACGCACACACACACACACACACACACACACACACACACACTCAGTATTTTGGTGTGCTCTTGTGTCATTTTCCTGACAGCATAGCTGAGTGCTGTCATAATAAACAGCTGTTATATTTGCTGATATTTTCTCATTTGTCAGATTGCATTCAAGAAAGAACATAAAGTTAAGATTTTAACAAATGGCTTGTTTTCTAGTTTTGATGACCTTCAGCCATCAATCTTGTTATATGCCACATTTTTCTTCATTCTCCTTGACATCAATGACAAGAGTCGAGGTTTCCACAGTCACACACACACACACACACACAGGGGGATCCATCCATCCAGTCAATTAGTTTACATGATGACAAGCTTGTGTTTGATTCAGCCAAATAAAATC
>NW_015766002.1:0-673 GCF_001515625.1 Sinocyclocheilus rhinocerous
TTCCAACACCCTGCAGCAGTCAGGCTTGGCAGAGGGGCCTGAAACGAGGCTCAGTGCTCATGTTGCATGTCCATCGGTCAGCCTTTCACTGGGCTTGGTGCCCATACGTGAGATTCTTTTCAGGTAATCCTGTATGTGTATTTTCCACGGTACAGTTTCTCTTTTTTGGTAAACCTGTGTCTTTACCATTCCATTTCTTGTACACCAAGAGTTGAATGGGCTCCCAAATGAGACCCCAATATGTCAGTATTGATATAACGTCTCCATTCCATCCTTAGTGGAGTGAGAGTTTCATTTGTAACCGAGATGATACAATGCCTTAATGATTCAGGCCTGCATCTACTTGATGGGCCTGGTTCTCCTTCCCTCCCCCTTGACTGCCTCCACTCCTCCACCCTACTGGACTTTTTGTTATTATGGTTTGGGCTGGGTTTTCCGTTAGGGTTCCAGGAGCTGCCCTTGAGGGGCGATATGTCAGATCAGTCTAAATTTTGTTTCATGTTCATGTTTCATGTGTTTTATTGTCCTGTACTTCCCTTTTTTTGTGTGTTTTTTTTTTTCATTTGTTTCTTTGCTTGGTGTGTTTTGTTCTTATTGATTTATTGTTTCATTGCTTTCAGGTGTTTCTTGTTAGGTCATTAGTCCATGTGTGTGTATATATAGCCTTCATGTT
>NW_015766003.1:0-671 GCF_001515625.1 Sinocyclocheilus rhinocerous
AAATGAGTTTAACAGCCCGGGTGTAAATAATAGAAATCTCATTAAAGTCTTTTTTTATTATTCCAAACGCAGATATATAACGTCATTTATCATCGTACGGGAACACGTGACGACTTCAGACTGAGGAAATCTCCTCCTGTCTGCTTTATCCAGAGTGTTTATCCATAAGATGCTGGAAAAACAGTGAGATTTGACACACGATGCACATAAAACAGCACAAAAAGAGCATGTGCTGTGTGAACGCAATCTCATAAATCTGCTCTCTCCTCAAACTGAAAACTCACTCTATTTATTTTCTCAATGCATGTTATAGAGCCAGTGTTATTTTAGTATCACTGATGATATACCATTATGGTTTTTATTAATATTTTGAAATGACGATTATATGTATAATATATTTTATAGTTTCTGTTTTCACTTTAATTTTAGTTAGTTTCAGTAATTTTGTTTTTGTCATTTTTATTAGTTTTACTGTTTCTATATGTCTTTATAAAATGTTATTCATTACTACATTGCATATTGTTAATATTTTTAAATTGTCTATATAGTTATTACATTTTATTTATTAGTGTTATTAGTTTAGTGCACAGTGTGTTCTTGCATATGTAATGGGCAGTGTTAATAATAATAATAATAATAATAATAATATTTTAGTTTACTTTTACTGTATT
>NW_015766004.1:0-673 GCF_001515625.1 Sinocyclocheilus rhinocerous
TACTAATTGGCTCTATTTTTTATGCTGTTGATGCTAATTGGCTGATGTCTAAAAGGACAAATATGGTTGGCTACTCATTTCAGATGGTAGTCAATAAATTGCAAAGAGCCCATACCGTATTTCCTAAACATCAGTTAAGTAGTTGGAAAAAACTTCAGTGCAAAAGACTTGAACAATTGTTTTTTTTTTTTTTATCACATTTAGTTGTGTCCTTAACAGTTTGATTAAATTTGTAACTTTAGTACTAAACCTGTGGCATTACAAGTGTTTCTCACTTTTAGATATTTTATCAGGCATTAGATTTCTACTAGCTTGTTTTTAATGATTTTGATCATAAGTGGTAAGGCCAAGCAGTCCATTGCTCTTTATAGTGGTTATGATATGAGTGTATCATCTGAGAAATTATGAATTTGCACAAGAAGTGCTGATATCATGAAGCACACAGCTCAGCTGACGTCTTTACAGCAGGCATATCTGAATATGAATAGTGTTGCCTTTGGAAACACCTGCGTCTTGTTTGTAATAATTCATGACCTTTTTAGATTTGTATTAGGATTTTTGATAAACAACAAACCTCAAGCGCAGATTTTCATCTGAATGAGGTAGTGAATGTAGTGAAATTACATTAGCACTAATCTCTAGTGAAAAATAACATGTTTATAATTGAGTATAC
>NW_015766005.1:0-673 GCF_001515625.1 Sinocyclocheilus rhinocerous
GAAGAGCATGCACAGCTGTGTCCCGCAGTCTGGTTCGATCTCCTGTAGCCAGCCGTTTGCAGAGGTCCAAGAGATCATGTGAGACAGTGAAAAGAAAGAAAAATCATTTAACATTCTTTAACCAAATTATCTGACTGCTTATCTATGAGGCTAAAGAGGACATGGGATGGGAGGCTATAAGCCAACAGGAACCCACAATTAACTCTATTTGCATTCTTTTTCATCAAAAAAAAAAAAAACTGAATTAAATTATGTTTTTGGCTGACATTAAGAGTCCATCCTACTTTTTCAATCCCTCCCCTGCAACCACAGGACTAGTGAAAGCTGAGGTACGTTTATAGAGAATATCAATATAAGAGAGCATTTTGGGCCAGTTAACGGACCTGTCACTTGTCTTGTTGTTGTGGTGCACCAGCAGGAAATTTGAGGCCGATACTCAATTTTAACACAGTGATTGGCCAGTACTGATTCAATCACCAACATTTATTTTTAAAAATCACCTTGCCACATTTTTACAGGATTGACCCATTTTCTGCATAAAGTATTCCAGCAAAACTGTGTATGTATGTATGAATGTGTAGCCGTCAGAGTTATAGCTGTGAAATTTCCAGCCATTACTGAAAATAAAAATCTCTCATTTTATTATTATTTTTTAAACCCTTAAATATTTTTC
>NW_015766006.1:0-673 GCF_001515625.1 Sinocyclocheilus rhinocerous
TTGTTATAATTATGATTCACTATATTTGCATTAAATTAAATTTTATACATGGTATACTGTATATGACAGACATTTCAGTCTGTAGCACTTTCTGAGCAATTCCATGCACACAGGTATAATATCACAAAACAATAATGCTATACATACTATTAAATTATCATATCATAACATTAACATTGGATATCAAATCAATTATATCCCACACAAAAGCAGTAAAAGACTAGACTTCCAAGAATTTTAAAAGAAATTGTAAAAGACAAATTCCACTCTTTCTTTCTCATTCTGTGAAGAACCGTTAAAAATTTGATTTCTTGCATTTCATAAAAGTCCCATTTACTGGTTCTGACTCTGGGAAAAGCTCGACCTGCTGGATATTCCCCAGAATGCCAACATGACATGAATCAAATCCATACATCTTGATTTGAGTGACAGTCATGGCCTTTGAGATTTGAAATGCTCAGTGGTTTCTTTTGCCTTTTGTGGAAGCTAAATTAAACAACTGTTGTTGACCCTCATTATATGGGAACACACAGCCAGTGTGCTGCGGCCGTACCCTGGGGACACACCATCCTGACCAGCCTTCCCAGAGAGAGCGCCAGGAATCCCTGTAATCCCACAACACACACACACACACACACACAAAAACACAAACACAAACACACACACACAAACA
>NW_015766007.1:0-673 GCF_001515625.1 Sinocyclocheilus rhinocerous
CATATCTCGATACACTGTCTCCATGTTTACACAATCAGAACAATGCGAGATTTTATTCCCTCAATACACATACAATCACGCTGCCATAACATTACACATTGTGAAGTTGATATTTCAGCATAAAACCTTAATGAAACATATCAAACTAGAAAAAAATATATAGATAATTTGGGATAATGATGACATTCCAGCCACTGCAGAAAAGAAGTACACTTGTACTGTAGCATCCTATTAAAAAGAGTACTTATTACGACAATAATTTACTTTAAAACAATATACTTGAACATGAGACAAACATGCAACTGCCCATTAATTGCAATTAAATCTCATTTCATCGTCTGTCAGGTAAAATTCAAAAGTCTGATCACTTTGAAAACAACAGCACATCAGCACACAAGTATCATTCATACGCCCATGTTTAGTACTTGTTAGGGGTCCACAATAATAGTGATACTTGACTAGTTAAGCAGACAAGAAAAACACGACCATAACACGGCTTAAGCATGACTGTATAGATATCTATAGATGAAAACAACCAAACAAGTTCAAGTCAACACAGGCACCACCTTTAAAGACGCTCCAAACGTATTGCTGCAAGCTACTTGGCATTCTGACTAGAAAGGCAGCCAACGTTTTCAATTAAAGACGTGTCTTTTAGCAGGCAATAACTCCG
>NW_015766008.1:0-673 GCF_001515625.1 Sinocyclocheilus rhinocerous
ATCCGGCGCAGCAGTGAGAAACTGGTCCGCAAGCTCAAAGGAGGCAGCTTACGAGAAAACGAACCCAAAAACCCGGGGTAACTATCACCACTTCCCTCCCTATTCTCAGACCAAACCTCCCCTTTCCAATATCCCAAAACCTTCCCACTACGGACTAAACAATGGCTGGCAGGCGTGCGTGACACTGACCATTAAACCTCCAACACAACATACACTGGAATAGCAGACTGACTTGTGGTTTAAAAACTGGGGAAGGGAAATGCTCAGTCAGACTTTTGGGAAGACAGTGTTCAGATTTTTTGATTAGAGTTTTAACTAAACTCTGAAGTAGATCTCAAAGAGCTTTAGGATCCTAGAGGGACAGAATGATCTGTATCACCAGATATCTGTCTGGAATTATGTCATTAGGCTTTCTAAAGGGTCATTGGGACTGTAAATATGGAAAGGCTGAAGCGAATTAAGGTGAATGTCCGAATCTGAATTATTCTTTTAACACTGGATGACACCAAAAAAAATTATTTTTCCCATCTCAAAGTTTTTAAAAGGGATTTATAGAATTATCTCTTTAATGTGTGGGGAGGTTTACTACATGGAGATGGGATTTTGCACATTGTGATGACATTATATTGAAGGAAAGTCCTCGGCCGGTATATGCGAAGTTCTCTCTCACCCA
>NW_015766009.1:0-673 GCF_001515625.1 Sinocyclocheilus rhinocerous
GAGAGGCAGTTCTGTGCCTTGTGGATGCCAGAGGTCAGAGGAGAATGGGCAGACTGGTTCGAGCTGATAGAAAGGCAACAGTAACTCAAATAACCACTTGTTACAACCAAGGTAAACAGCAGAGCATCTCTGAACACAAAATACATTGAATCTTGAAGCAGACGGATTCAATGTATGCTTAGCTGCAGAAAACCACTCCTGTCAGCTAAGAACAGGAAACTGAGGCTACAATTCTCACAGACTCACCAAAATTGGGCAACAGAAAATTGGAAAAAGGTTGCCTGGTCTGAAGAGTCTCAACTTCTGCTGTGACATTCACAAGGGACAACATGACAGCATGGATCCATCCTCCCTGCCTTGTATTAACAGTTTAGGCTGGTGGAGGTGTAGGGTGTGGGGGATATTTTTTGGCTTTTTTTATTATTATTTTTTTATTATTGATGCTGTCATGTCAAAATCTCTGAGGAATGTTTCCAGCATCTTGAATATGCCACAAAGAATTAAGGCTGTTCTGAAGGCAAAAGGGGGTCCTCAGTGTGGAGTGACAACTGATATGTATATGCATTTTAAGTAGTCTGATATATTGTTGTAATCATTGCCTTGAGTGTGAGCTCCATATTTTAACGTTGTCTGATAAAGAACCTAAAACAAATACACAACTTGTATATATATA
>NW_015766010.1:0-673 GCF_001515625.1 Sinocyclocheilus rhinocerous
CTCTCACCCTGAAATTCGACAGCGCGAGCAACGGGTAAGAGGAAGCTCTTCCTGTCCGAGTCACAACTCGCATCAAACATCGCTCATCTGATGCATGCATGCTTTGACACGAGCCATATTTTGTTTGCATGTATAAAATTACACGATAACACAAGCTTTCGTGTTGTATTGACTCTGTTCAGTTAGGTAATTTGTTGATTTGTCCATGTTGGAGTAATGAAGCATCCTGTATGGGGTGTGTCTGGCAGGACAGGTCACGTAAGAAAAACATGATTTAAGTGTGAGTGATTGCTAACACGGGTCTCTCGGGTGATTCTGACCATTGCACACATCGCTTTCGGGTGACCTGGTTGACAGAAATGTTCAGACAGCAGTGCACACTTCCTGTTCATGCCTCCGTGTGTATATGCATGTCGCTGCAAGAACCAGCAAATATCAGCGATTCTTCTAGACCCGTCCATGCACGATGAAGTAACATGGCAGTTTCCTCGGGAACTTCTTTCCCCCCTTCATTCTTCTCCAGTATGTGACTTTAAACATTGCTTAACATCGCCACGCGCCTGCTGCGACTCATCATCGGTGCATTTAATTACAAACAAATTCTGATTTGTTTTCCCGCTATTTACTTTTTAGTTAATTTACTTAAACTAAATAGTCATGAAATGTTTCGTTG
>NW_015766011.1:0-673 GCF_001515625.1 Sinocyclocheilus rhinocerous
TAAAAGTCTCCATAACATCTTTGCTGTGTAGAAACAATTAAGATATTATCTCTTTTTTTTCTGTTTCTGGTAATGTGAGCAGTGATGTCATGTATCTGTGCTGTTTGTCTCTGCTAAGGGGGTGGGAACAGGTTGAGGGAAGGATTTTGGACCGTGGTATATTGCTATAAGACAGCAGACGCACTTATGTTCCTTCACTTGAACCACAAGAACAGGGATTATTTCATGCAAGCGTCTCCACTGACTACTGGAACAAACCTCCAGCACGGGAACTGAGGTATTTACTCTGGACCACAACTCAAATATTATTCCAGCACACAATCTGACCTTTAACTTTTCCAGTGAGATCTTGTTTGGAGCATTTTTAGTCTTTGCAGATGCTCTGCGTTTTCTGCAGCTGCTCGACATTTACCCTGAATGCTCTCACAGCGTGCCCGTCAACAATCTGTTTACCAGACCAGTCAATGAAGCTCTTCATCAGATTTTATTAAACTCATTCCAGCACTGAAGTGTTTGTGAATGTGTCAAGCATCTGCTGAAAGTCGTAAACTCTTATAAATGTCAGACTGAGTGTCTGCAGTTGATGCTGTAGGTTTGTACCCACCACTGTTGTTTCTCTGAGGAGGATGAGGATGAGAATGAGGAGCGCTCTGAACCTGCTGTCTCTGGTCTG
>NW_015766012.1:0-673 GCF_001515625.1 Sinocyclocheilus rhinocerous
CAGAAGGGATGCTGGGAAGTTTTTGGTGTGACGTGCCACCTTAAAACCCCGTCTTAATACTTATCTCAAGTGTTGGGGAGTAACAGCAGTGCTATTGATTAATAATCAGGACACTGTATAAGACAGAGAACGGCAATAATGCATCTTGTTTGCCCTTCACCCACCTTTATTTATGTTCTTTCTGTTTTTGTTCTCCACTTTTTGCTATCTGACTTCCCTCTCTGTCTCCCTTCCAAACTTCCTCTTTGCCGCTCTGTCTTTCTGCCTCTCTGCTCCCTGTGAAGTGCATAAATGAAATGAAAACAGCTTCTAAGTTTCCAATTTCCAGTATGAAAAGGGTCTCTCATCCTTCAAATGTCACATTCTCTGATGGAACAAACGCAGACACATAAACACACTCACATGCCCACCCTCCCCACATCTGGCTTTTCATATTCGTGCCATGGCATTCACAGTCTCTTTATCATGGTACAGGTACACCTTTGCAGTCCTTTGTCTGCACATGGCTGTTGTAATTAGCATAAACGTAATGTCTTTGTCCTCAAATCCATATGGTTGAGACAGTTAAGGGAGAGACAGTAGAAAGGGAGCCATTAAGTGAGCACACGATGAACTGCTGGAGTGATCTGCTTTCTCCATCTCCAACACTGATGCCCTGCTGACTGCAATTGTG
>NW_015766013.1:0-672 GCF_001515625.1 Sinocyclocheilus rhinocerous
TTATCCTTTTTTGGAGAGTTGGAAATGTAATGTTTTTTTTTTGTTTGTTTTTGCAATTGGAGCATAACAGTAACACTGTAATAACATTTGCTATGATCCATCATTCTACCTCTATGCAGAAGCTGCACTGTTTATCTGACTAATATTTACTTGCGTACAGTGTTATTTTAGTATCATTGAGATTATAGATTTTTTTTTTTTTAATGTTATTTTTTATATTACATCATTATATCTTTCTCACCAATGGATCCTCTGCAGTGAATGGGTGCAGTCCAAACAGCTGATAAAAACATTACAGTAAATTTAAACCATAATTTCTGGCAAAAATACAAAATAGTCCATCATTTATAGTAATGTTTCCTCCAGTTAAAAAGTCTATCCCCTGTTATCTGCAAATTAAAATCCACCAGCATATATGTTTAGAACTGTTTTGGACTGTTTTTACTTGTAAACAGTGCTTCTTCTGTGCATATTTCTCTCCTGATTCAGAGATGACAACTTTTTCACTGGAGGAAGCATTATTATGGATAGAGGACTCATTAAAAACAGCTTAATGACAGATTTTTTTTCTTAGCTTTTCACTTCACAACATGTTAATTACCTGGCTGGAGTCTGTGGATTACTTGCTGATTATTGTGATGTTTTTATCATCTGTTTGGACTCTCATTCTGA
>NW_015766014.1:0-673 GCF_001515625.1 Sinocyclocheilus rhinocerous
AAAAAATCAATAAAAACAAAAAATATAAATAAAATGGGTTTGTTTGAAAATCTAGAATATAAAATATAAAAATGCAAAAATATCAAATAAAAAAAAAACAATCTAAAATTAAAATTGTTATATAACATTTAATATTTTGCTCTGTTACTTCACAGTACAACTCAACAAGAGGAAGTGAATCCAACAGAATAAGATCATTACGAGGGAAAACGATTACATCATAGTCTTTTTCCTAGAAACCCCAGTTGGTTGCTCCCAGTTAGTGGAGTGTTATGGTTTATTGATTATAGATTTAGGTTGGTAACTGTAAGGTTGTAGGTTCAAGGGTAACGCATGAACAATCACCTCAACCCTATGTTGCTCCATTGGGGTTGTGCTTGTAATAAGTCTTCTGTAAATCACTTTGAATAAAAATTTGCTAAATGCCCAATAGTAATGAACCACTCACCTAATGAACTTATCAAAGACAGCTGCACAGTCTGGAGTCTCTCTGAGGATCATGGCAGTGGAGTTTCTGGTCTGTAGGAGCTCATCAAACACGTCGCTCTGTAGAGTCAACACCAGCGAGTGGACCTGGATGATCTTCACCTCGTCCGTGTTTAAGGTCTGAACACGCAGGATCACGTCACTGCCGTTTCCCTGGGTCAGCAGGGCCTCCATGCGCTGCACCAGC
>NW_015766015.1:0-673 GCF_001515625.1 Sinocyclocheilus rhinocerous
TGGTTCTGATCTGGGCTCTGGGTTTATGTCTCTAAGCAGCAGTCACATTATCTGGATTTAAAATGTAAACTCTGAACTGAGATCAGCTGCTAGCTGCAGGCGGGTTGTGTTTTCTCCTCACGGAAGCTGGCAGCAGCTAGTTTAATTTTCCCCTGAACAAAAGCTTAGATCAGTTAGTGAGCTCTCATATCTAATCACTGCTGTCCTGTGCCATATTTGTTCACTACGAAGTTGTCATGGTGTCTTTGATACTGAGCTTATATATGCACATTTCTCTTACAGTAAACTTTTAAAGGCCTATTAAATATGCTTATGTTTAGTACTTTTTGGAGGTGTCATTGTGCTGTTAAAAATAATAATAATGTTAAAATAAAAATGCAGTTATCCTTTTTGTTGTGCCCAAGGCATTATGACACAACTGAACTAATTGCATCTTATTTTCAGACACTTTCCTTTCGCAGGAAAATCTGCTTAAGCAGATTTGCAACTGTTACCTCTCTCCAATTAAGGATGAAGCTTTGGATCATTATTTTATAACAAAACGAACAAATATCAAGTGTCATTCTTTACTCTATTTCAGTACGGAAATATTTTAGTGTAAATAACTATTGATATTATTATATAAATACGTGTAAATAACTATTATAGCCTACTTAAAGTAGGCCTACATGAG
>NW_015766016.1:0-673 GCF_001515625.1 Sinocyclocheilus rhinocerous
AACTTCTGAAGTGGTCTGGATCTGCTTAGGTAAATAATGTGGCTTCTTATTTTATGTGTGTGTGGCTTTGTATGTTCTTGTAATTATGTGTCATTTTCTTTCTCTTTTTATCTCTTCCTGTGCATGTGTATCATATTTACAGAAGTGATATGGCACTTTCCACAATTTTCAAATGCTGTAATTTTTTTAAGCATTAGATGCACAAATTTCATCTTCTTTGGAGTGAGAACTATTACATCTGTTAGATTACCTATCATCAAATTAACAAAGCATCACAAGTTAAATGGGTGAATGTTCGTTCACACACCAGAGGTTCTGACTTTCTCATGTGCATCAGTTAATCATTAAAAGATACAAAATCAAAAGTGACAACATTGATATACAAGTCACTGTAGACATTTATTTTAATTTTCCTTATTTAACTTTGTATCACAATTTTGCACACAATTCTGTTACTGTTTAAAAAAGTAATTACACAAATCAGGATCTTAAACTATGTCCCAAATTTTGATGGCAAAACTCACAAACCTCTTGTACAATAAATGTAAAGCAATAAAACTCATACGGTATAACATTTAATTTAGACTCCTGAGGTGGATGAGCAGCATTTGAACATTAAACACATTTTTTTTCACTTAAAGGCAGAGTAAGTGATTTCTGGTAGCCAATGTTG
>NW_015766017.1:0-673 GCF_001515625.1 Sinocyclocheilus rhinocerous
AGTAAGCAAGGTTTGGGTTAATCAACCGAGAGTTCAGGGTATATGCGATGGTAAGTTAACTTTGCTTTCTGGAATACACCCCTGCTGGGACTTTATTCACATGCTCCCAAGTATATTTTACAGTTCGCACGCATCTATTTTTAGTCACAAATGTGAGTGAAATGCTCACACTGTTGAACCTTGCTCAAATGGAATCTGATGTGCATGGAATTTCATTTTATCCTGCATATTCCTTTTCAATAAACTGAATTATTAATAATTCATTTTCAATTCTGACCATGATATTTTGGGGCCTTATCGAAAATGATGTTAACTGATATAGAAGCATTTGAGAACTCAAACTTCTATATAAAAACTCAAAGACACTATTGAGTTTTGGGCTGTGCTACAGGGGTGATATTCGTTTTTAATGGCTTTTCAAGAATGTTTTATTTGAAATTCTTGACATCTAAGATGGGCAATCTCAGGCCTGCTTTGTGTCTCAAGGCATAAATCTTTCAGTTTGTCTACAAAATATCCACAAGTTCCTATTCCGTTTTAACTTGAAACATAATAAAGCGCATGTATGGTCAGTTGGCACGGCAGTCTCATCCTAACCAATCACCTTTCTGTTTGCCCCTTCAGTTCATTCAAAACGGAGACCCACAAGCCCACACACAGACTGGAGCCAGTC
>NW_015766018.1:0-672 GCF_001515625.1 Sinocyclocheilus rhinocerous
ATCAGGCTGTGTGACGGTGGATGAGGATGTAGACCAGGTCAAAGACGGCATCAGAGATGGCTTCCTCAACATAGACCGCCACATGCACACCCTGGCCCGCAACGAAACCTGGGACCACAGCGGGTCGACAGCAACCGCTGTCATGATGTCTCCACGAAACATCTACTTCATCAACTGCGGCGATTCACGGACCTTCCTTTGCCGCGACGGCCAGGTGGTCTTCTACATGGAGGACCACAAACCTATCAACCCACGTGAGAAAGAGCGCATCCAGAACGCTGGCGGCTCCGTCACCCTGCAGCGCATCAACGGCTCGCTGGCCGTGTCCCGCGCCCTTGGCGACTTCGACTTTAAGGAGGTGGAATGGAGGACACAGACCGAACAGCTGGTGTCTCCTGAACCAGAGGTGTACGAGCTAGAGCGAAGCCCAGAAGATGAGTTCCTGGTGGTGGCGTGTGATGGCGTCTGGGACGCCATCGGGAATGAGGAGCTGTGTGCGTTTGTGCGCAACCGTCTGCAGGTCTGTGATGATCTGAGGGAGATCTGCTCACAGGTCATTGACCTCTGCCTTTATAAGGTTGGTAACAGTAGTGAGAGGATCCCATTGGTTTGGCCACTGGCCATATGAATAAAGGGATAGTTCACCCAAAAATGAAAATTCTGTCATTAATT
>NW_015766019.1:0-673 GCF_001515625.1 Sinocyclocheilus rhinocerous
TCTTTTCTCTTCTTGCTCTCTGACTGGGTGTTTTTACAAATGAAACTGGAGGGACTTCATAAACTATAGCTGAAAGGGACACTGGATTGTAAATATTATCTTTTTATAATGAAGAAACAACATGTAAATGCTTTCATTCTGAACTTTACTGAACAGTCTGCCAGAATGAATCCCGTAGTATGTCCAAGAGGAGAGCAGAAATACTAAAAAACGTTAACAAGTGAACAAAGCCAAGGTTATCGTCACTTGTTTAGTGTTTTCCAGCGAGGAATTCCTTCCGCAGTGCCGGGTTACCCACCCAGACAGGCAAACCTTCATTTTAACTGCGGATAAGATTCACAGGCTCAGTCTATAAGAATGAAAGTCTTTGTATGTTGGCTTACCTTGCTCATTTGGTTTTACATATCCCTTTACTGGAAAAGAAGAGACAGAAAGGATGATAGTGTATCGCAGCCAAGTTAATTACCTACACTGCAATCCATCCGTTTTCAAAAAGGGAATTTTAAGCTAAGTCTGGATTGTTTTTTTTGTGCATTCTGTGAATTTTGTGGAGGTTTTTTATGAGCAGAAAACAGATATTTGAATATGTTGCATACACTAAGAAAAGCACTTTGCTTTTCACTGAATAGTCATGGATGTGAAGAGACAAAGTTGGAGGGTAAAACTGCAGAAA
>NW_015766020.1:0-673 GCF_001515625.1 Sinocyclocheilus rhinocerous
AGTTATTGGATAAGCACTGAATATCTTGTTTTACTCAGCCTTTGTGACATCCAAAGATATTGGTCTGTGCATTGGAGTGGCACTCAAATATTACAGTTCTAGAGTAAACTGAATTTGAATGTCTACAGATACTGCATGTGTTGTTTATTTTAATGCAAATTAGCATGAAAAGCATGAAAATGAAGTTAAGTACAGACAGGGAAACAGTCCAGTGGTTGTATTCAGTTCCAAACAATTCCAAGATAATTGTTTTATCATACTGATTCCCCTCATAATTGCCGACCCCATTCATTTCATCCAGTAGAAGATTTCATTTAATACTGTGTTTTCCATTTCTACATACACTAAATTTTATGGCCATTTCAGACTTCACATTCACATGTTTGCACATATTATAATGTCTTATAGAAGCCTGTTTCTGCCAGGTAATTGCAACTTTTTATCTTTTAAATATTTATCCACCGGTAGTGCCTAATGGCCTGTTTGACTTTGCAGAAAATCTGCCATAAGCTAAATCTTTTGACTAAAATGTTTATTAGTTTCAGTGACATTTTTTCCTTTATTCGAATTTAGTTTTTATTTAATTTTACTCAAACTCTGTTTAGTCTGTTTTTGGGAAGATTACAAATTTGGTGTTCAACATATTGTTTCAGAAATGCAAACAATTAAAGAT
>NW_015766021.1:0-672 GCF_001515625.1 Sinocyclocheilus rhinocerous
ATAATGATCTTTAAAAAAGCATCATATGACCCCTTTAAATTATTGATTATTTTATATAAAGCATTTCATAACTTGGCACCTTCATATTTATCGCATATTCTTCACATACATAAATATATATATTATTTATTTCATGTATTTGATGCTGTCAGTCATTGATTGATTGTTTTATGTTATGGTGTTATTATGTTATGGTATGGTATTATTATTTAAAATTAAATTTTTGTCAATTTATTGTGTAATTGTACAGCTCATTGATGAACTTCACATTGTTTTAGTTGTGCTTTATAAAGAAACAAACAGAAACATTAATTATGAAACTTTCTAGTTTCTTAGAGGGTCTCCGGGATGAATAAAAAAAATAGTAGTATTGGCTCATAGTGAACTACCACATTCAACTGAGTGCTAATACTTACTAATTCGTTAATCATCATTTCTTGTTAGTTAAGGAATGGTCCAAAACTCATACTCAGTATTGTGCAAGTCTTACACAATCAGTTACAGGAAACATTGGTGATATGTATTAGTATTTTTCTCACACACACCTAGTTTCACTTTAAAAGATTAGGGCTGTTTCTCAATTCTAACAACGTAAAGAACGGACTCGTGGGGACTGGTCTTAACAGGCTTACCTTGAACGAACAAACTCGGAAGGACACAAGGACACAGAAC
>NW_015766022.1:0-673 GCF_001515625.1 Sinocyclocheilus rhinocerous
CAACCTTTGGGTTACGAGTCTGACTCTCTAACCATTAGGCCACAATTATATAATGTTATATAAATGTTGTATCGTCTAATTATGTGTCAAAATGCATTGTATTCCTAAACAGCAGACCACATCTGTCGGTAATTTATTTTTTTCTTTAATTGTTTCTGTCAGCCCAAGATTAAAAAAGGGAAATAAAATTCAATGTGAATGAGAGCCAAAAAGAAATTAGTAAAAATGTGTGGAATTAATTCAAATACAGATGCTAAGCCGCTGATTTAGAATACAGCTGAGAAAGACTTATTTCAACTCAAAAACAAAAATCAGAATTGAACTATTTTTCAATAGAATCAGCGTGAGAATCACAAAATTTTAGAATATTGAAAAAATCAGTTTAAAACTAAAAAGTCACAGAATTGTGTCTGTCAATCAAATTCACGTTATAAAGACAAACATTGTTTGAAAAATATAATTTTAAAGCAAAACAGTGAATCTGTTAACTCCTTTACAATCACCTTCTTTTCATCAGAGGCTATGTAAAATTTTTTCTTATAGAATTCTAAACAATTCACTTATGGTCCAACCCTTTTTTAAAGAGGATGACAAAAATCATCATTAAACTCCATGTGAACATGCAGAAAAATGCAAAATACCTTGTTACTGGATGTGAACAG
This sequence comes from Sinocyclocheilus rhinocerous, assembly GCF_001515625.1. Lineage (NCBI taxonomy): Eukaryota > Metazoa > Chordata > Actinopteri > Cypriniformes > Cyprinidae > Sinocyclocheilus > Sinocyclocheilus rhinocerous. Next base: position 663 of record NW_015766022.1, read on the forward strand.
GTCTCAAGTCT
>NW_015766023.1:0-673 GCF_001515625.1 Sinocyclocheilus rhinocerous
TTTACTGTCCCTCACGACACCACTCAGCCTTCTGTGAACCTTCAAAGATTAAACAGGAGGAAAACATGAATTAAAATGAGTTTAAGTTGCCTGAAATTCTGGTTATTAGATGATAAAGGTAGTTCAAATGTGTCCACCTCCAGCAGCATGCGGAAAAGAGGCAGTCTGTTCTCAATCCACAGCGAGAAGAGCTGACGTACGGATGGGAACATACAACAGTCAGTGTATACAGTGATTTCAGGGCAAACGCCCACATCCAAACTAAAGTCCTGAAAGAGCGAGATTTGAATTTTCATAAAGACATGCAACTTGGAACATGCAGAAAATGAAATCTCATTGGAGGAGAATATATATAGGAGATACAAAAGATCCAGCATCTGCTATTCAGATGATCTGAAACCACTCCAATACCTTCATACTGCCAGTGTGAGCGCTGAAATCTGCACCCCTGAGGATCCCTCCTGGGATTTGCTCTATTGGGTTGTATCCAAATCACAAAGCATGATATGAAGAGGATTCCATAATTATATGCAATTATAGCAGTATTTTTTTCTTTAATCTTCAAATTTGAAAGAGTCTTTCGAAAGTACCTGACTTTTCTGTACATCCCAGGTTACCCAAGTGCATTAAAGGATGACTGCTGGCATACAAGGAGGCCAAATATCTCAACGTC
>NW_015766024.1:0-673 GCF_001515625.1 Sinocyclocheilus rhinocerous
AGAAATCTTTGGTATACCTGACCTGGACTGCCTCAGACTCTGTTGTTATGTTATGGTAGCCCAACCGAAAGTTAAGCAAGCAAGGCTTCATGCTAGGCTAAGGTCTTGAACTCATTAACACATTAGCTATCCAAAGCCTTATGTAAAGCGTTCAGCTAACCAGTGTCTGCTCTCTTGACGATAAGTTGGAAGACTGTTACATCACGACAGGAAAGCAGAGACTTTCTCAGAAGAAACTCAGAAACTCTCTGAAAACAAACCCGACCCACGACGATCCGCTCCTGTGGAGAACATATTGCTCTGGTAAAAACAAGGGTGGCTGTTCCAGCATTTTTGTCAGTTAAATCAGAGACTGTATGAGGAGGAGAAAATTAATTGAAGGAATCCCAACACTCGACAGCTCGGCTGTTGGAAAGAAGCGCATTTTTACCTGTCAGACCGTTACACAGCGCTCACCCATCATCACACCCCCTCAAACGCCTCATTTCAGCCATCATGTAGAACCATCATCCTCATTTACAGCCCCGCTGGGATACTTGTGTCTCAGTTGTATTACAACACACATACTGTACCTGGTTGTTTGTGCAATGGTGTATAAAGAGCATCATTTTTAAACATATGATGTAATATTTTTAATGTTTTGAAAGAAGTCTCTTCTGCTCACCAAGGCTGC
>NW_015766025.1:0-672 GCF_001515625.1 Sinocyclocheilus rhinocerous
AGTGTGTGTGTGTGAGAGTGTGTGTGTGTGAGAGTGTGTGTGTGTCCTCGTGTAGTGAGACTGAAGTCACCGCGAGCGCTTCAGTGCGTGAAGTAAAGAGCGCGCTTAAGCTCCATTCACTCACACACACACACACACGCTGAACATGCAGGATTCATATTTAAAGTCTTTCTGCGGCTTAATATTCACAGACACTAGTCCATATCGCCATTTGATTTAACGGTAACGACCTACTTTTGATTCATTAATCCAAACTTTGACAAATTCTGTGACATTCTGCATTATAGAGTAAATTCTGTTTTTATGACTGGATTCTGCGGTTCTGTCCGAGCATCACAGAAATCATAGTCCGGGAATCACCTCATGAAAGGGTGCGTGACCCTAAACACAGATGAGCGTCTGCAAGCATTTTATCTCAACAAACTGAATTACTCCTAGAATGCACACGCAAAAAACATTCTTGAATGTGTATCCCTGAGAATGTGCTCAATAATGACACTTGAGCTGTGAAATATTCACGTTTGTGTGTATGTGTGTGTCTCTCTGTGTGTGTGTGTGTGTGTCTCTCTGTGTGTGTCTGTGTCTCTCTCTCTCTCTCTCTGTGTGTGTGTCTCTCTTTCTGTCTGTATGTCTGTCTGTGTGTGTGTGTGTGTGTGTGCGCGTGTGTCTGTC
>NW_015766026.1:0-673 GCF_001515625.1 Sinocyclocheilus rhinocerous
CCAGTAAGTTACTGTAATTTCTACAGGAAATTTTTAACAGTGTGGCCTTTGTGGCCGAGACGAGGGAACTAGGAACACTGGAGATCTGAACGGCCTCCGTGGCCGAGACACTAGGCTGAGCTCCAGGACTTGAGCGGACTCCCGGTTGAACTCTGGGGCTGGAGCAGGTTCCGGTGCAGACTAATGGGCAAGAACAGGCTTGTGATTAAGCTCTGAGGTTGGGCCGGACTCTGGAGCGGATTTGAAGATTACGCTCTCTGGAGCGGACTAGCTCGGGGTCTTTGCTTTCTGGTGCGGAAAGCAAATTAGTTTTGTGACTAATTTATGGACTGGCATGACTTCTGGACAGGAAGGGACTCTGCACTCTTGAGCTATGAGGATTGATGATGGGGCCTGATCTGGGAGGTGTTCTAAGACGAGTTTAAGTTTCGGTGATATTGGCAACTGGCTTCTGGATGGCTGGAGTGGATTCAGGGGCTGCAGAGTGAAGCAGTGATTGAAAGAGGCAGACTGGCTGAGCAAGGGGGCAAAGAGTATATATTGCACCAAGGTGCAATTGTTGGTATCCCACGACATCTGGGAATATAATGGCTCATCCAGGCCCACATGGAATCTAATCATTAGCAGCTCATTGTCAAGATAAACTGAAGAGGCCAGCTCCAATAATCCCTCA
>NW_015766027.1:0-673 GCF_001515625.1 Sinocyclocheilus rhinocerous
TTTTAAACAGGTGGCTTAACTCTGTTTATTAGCCTATTTGGAGAGGCACAATGAAAAAAACACATGCATTTCTCTCCCTATTGCCTGCAATAACTGGACGAGACTTTGACCTCAAAAGCAATGAGACATTCAGAACGCTCTGAAACACATAAGCTAAAGTTTCCTTTATGACAGTTTGTGAAGTTTTCCTTACCATTTGTGCTGTTCGGTTGGTGACCAATCCAGAAGCTGGGAAACTGGTGCCGATGGCTGAGATTGGGCCGTTGTGCGCTTGTCCTAACAGGCTGTGGATGTCGCTAGACAGGGCGGCAGTGGAGCCCACAGCGTGATTCCGCAGGACATGGATTGCATCGTCCAGCCTGTCCAGCCGGTCCTCCATCCGAGACTGAAATGAGCGATGGAGAACAAGGAGAAGTGGAGGGAGAGAGAGAGAGAGAAAAAAAACACAAAACGTAAATGAAAACAAATATCAATAGAGACTTTAAAGACATAGAATTATGAAATGGCAAACATTGTAAAAGCAAAGGAACATTTCAAAACAGTGAAAAGGAAAAGAAGAGAAAAAGTGAAAGGAATAAACAACTAACTAACTAACTGCAATATGGTCATTTTCATGTATTAACATCATCAAAGACCAATAAAAGATGAAATGGCAAATTAACAAAAGCACAAA
>NW_015766028.1:0-673 GCF_001515625.1 Sinocyclocheilus rhinocerous
AGGGGTTGTAAAGTAATTGTACTTAATTTGAAGATAGTGTATATATATAAAATAAATTAAATAGAAAAAATCCCTGATCTTTGGACCAGAACAAAACAAATGACAAATGTTATAGGAGTTAACGTTACATAATGGGGGAAAAAAAACAAATTAATCTGTTAACCGTAATACAAAATGTGATAATTGCTGAAATATTATTTTTATGTATACAATCACTTTACACACATTGTATACATAAAAATAATATTTCAGCAATTGATTCTCTCAGGTTTTTTTGTTTCATCAACGTCTACAAGTGGAGCAGGTTATAACATTAAATCATACAAAATATGACCATATTTTAAAATAAAATGATAACATTGAATAAACTAAAATATTTTAAAAAAGAGAAAAATATGAATGGAGTCTCTTTCATTTCTAGACACCTACAGGTCCAAAAGTGCTCATAGTTGAAGAAACACCACAAATGTGTTGCAAATCCTAAAACGTTTTGAACACACATCAGACTGATGACTTCAGACTCTTAATGAATGAAATAAATGAGCACTAACCGTGACAGGGTTGTGAGTAGTTCAGCACATCACAGGTGTCTCTGAGAACCAGATCTCAAAACCTGAGTCAGCAGTTCATCTGAATCTCAACTGGAAAAGCAACCCAACAAAGCTTTGCTAAA
>NW_015766029.1:0-673 GCF_001515625.1 Sinocyclocheilus rhinocerous
TATGTAACATTTTAGATGCTGTCAGTTGTACTTACCCACAATTGGTCTGAATATCTCGCTACTGCACAGTGCTATATGCCATATCTTGTCTATCGGCATATTATCAATTTCCTCTTTGCTCTACTGTAGTTTTTTCACCGCATAAGAAAATTAACGTGTGGCGTGAGAACATGAGAGTTGAAAGCCCTGTGTTAATACATCAGTATGACATGTTTTATAGTCTATGCAAAAGTAAGTACATTTACATGTGGTAGAAACAAATTTTATTAGTGAGATCACATTGTTTGACCCATAGAATTGAAAAGGCTGTTTTTCCCCCCTTTAAGACTTTTAAGACCATGTAAACATAATTTTAACATGTGAGTAACAACACAGCCCATCCTTCAACAACAGCCTCTTTGCATCTGCATCACATAATAACAGCTTCACAAAACGGTCAATGCTACAATGTGCTGGACAAACTGTCAATAGTATCTTCTTCTGCTGCTGGTGGTGTTTAGAAATAATACATTGAACATATTTCCTCATTATTACTTCACAAAAATACTAAGAAGCTGAACTACATTAGACTAGAGAAAAATACTTTGTAATAAGTATAATTGACTTACCTAAGTGGAAGGATATGCATTTTTTTTAACATTAGAAATCTGTAGAACTCTCTCTCTCTCTCTCT
>NW_015766030.1:0-673 GCF_001515625.1 Sinocyclocheilus rhinocerous
ATTTTACAACTTCTGTTATTGGAAAAATACCGAGGTCCGGACCTCCGGTAGGCTACCTCAATGGTGGGTACGGCCCTGTTTGTGTCACGTCCTGCGCTAATCTGACCTCGAGGCCTTTCCATTGCGCTCGATTGCTTTGCGTTTGTCAACTAGCGCTCCTTCTCAAAAGCCTTGCTGGCCTTTTTCTGTAGGCTGCTGAAGATTATTAATATAATCAAAGCAATAATTTTCACTCCATACTAATGTGTATCCTGTATATTGCATTGCCTTACTCTCAAAACGTCAATGATCCTTCATAAGCAGGTATTGCGTGAATTGCATACACTAGGAATGGTTTGTGTGTGTGTGTGTGAGAGAGAGAGATGGCATCGGTGGGATTGTCGTGGTGTTTGGGTGTGCTGTGGGTGGCAGCAAGTGCAATCAGTGTTAGATTGGACATTTGTGCTGTGATTGTGGAGAAGGCAATCACTCCCTGATTAGGGCATTTTTACAAGGCTTTCTGATTGGCCTGAAAGAGATCGCTGCAGTCCTGAAGTGATCACGATACCCTTAACTCAAATCATGCGGGCTTTAAGCTTTAAAGAAGGCCTCATCGGAGTGCACCGACGAGAATTTCCATTGGCACATTGCAAAAAAACAAACAAACAAAAAATATACATACAATATATATATA
>NW_015766031.1:0-673 GCF_001515625.1 Sinocyclocheilus rhinocerous
CATTTTTGCAGATTTATTAAAAAAGAAAAACTGAAATATCACATAAAATACAAAAATAGGTAGTGAGCTTGTCATCTGAAGTCTCCTACAGTCCACAGCAGTTATTGATGTATTAAATATATAGTTCGCTGAACTGATCTGCTGCGTTGACAAAAGGTAGATCTCGTTCATTATGTCAGGCATGTTTCATCATTGTTTACTTGATCAGTTTCCGCACGTTTCATCAGTCCCGTTGATACACTGCATTGTTTCGCAGATGAAAGATGAGATGATGTGATAACAATGAAAACATTTTACAGAACCAATGCTATACAGAACATTAATTGGTTTCTTATTCATTTGAGATTTAATTTTTTATTTGGTTCTTTTTGTTTTTGTTAGTGTGTTAATTGCTTGATTCATGAATGTTAATGTCTGCTGAAGTTTTAAAAACTAGTAAACAGATGTTGAAAGAAAACAAAAGTCAAATTCTTTTGAGATGTCATGTAAGATCAGCTGGACTCATACTTTTGCTTTCGTTATGACAGTGTTCTTGCCACATACCTGTCTGTACAGAAAAGAAAACTGGGATGGGCTCTGGATCTGCAGGAGCTTTTGAAATGACGACCTGCTCTTTCTAGGTTTGTTATGATTTCAGAAAAAAAAGTATTGCAGTAAAATGGAAATTCTACAA
>NW_015766032.1:0-673 GCF_001515625.1 Sinocyclocheilus rhinocerous
TAAATAAATAAATGTCAATTTACAATATTATAAACCATAGATTTGTGCATAGCCCTGATAGTCAACATTCCCCTTTGCACAGAGGCAGCTAACTTCTGTTCTAACCTAAATTCCAAAATGCTTTTGTTAATCTGCACGGCCTTAGTGAAACGCTTGAGCTGTAAAGCAGTTTGTATTTTGTAAGTATGCCCTGCAGGTCTGAGACATGCCTCGACATCACAGATCTGTACTGAAGACGAGTTCACCTAGACAGAAAAAACGATTAGGTAAAAGATCCGAATGTTAGAATCTAATAGCGAACACAAACAGGCATATGCAAACACCCTACGGCGACGCAAACAAACCGCACGCAATATGAGCCACCAAAGCCGGTGCAAACAAAAACACGGCAGATCCTTTAGAACTGTAAAACACAAATGGACTTTGACCTGTGCCGTGTGTGTGTGTATGTGTGAATTGTCACTAATCCAGGATCAGCCTTAACAAAAGCACCAGCAAAACCCGTGACACAAATTGTGGCCTCTTGCTTTTCACCTCCACATGAGGCTGGCGAGACCCTGGTGGGCCCCTCGCTCCCATTCCACTCCCCAAGTCCCCAAGGGCCGGGGAAAGGTCTCGTCCCTGTCCGTAGGAGCCACGTCGACAGTCGTATTCAAGCAAAATATTTACTCGG
>NW_015766034.1:0-673 GCF_001515625.1 Sinocyclocheilus rhinocerous
CGGTTGTTATCGCAGAATAACCCCCTTCTTATTCTGCGATAACAACCAGCTGGATGTACATTATCTCTTACATGACAAACCTCGGAATGCTGCAACTGACCAATCAGAATTGTGTAATAATCTCCTCATCCTTGTCTTCGTCTTTCTTATGCCCTTGCACAAATTCACTGGTTCCATCAAACATCACCTTATAAATGAACATGTAAACACTGACTACAGGTTTCCATGTTTACACGTTTGTTTGTTTTATTGGCTCATGTGTCATGACTGTTACCAGTTCACACTGGAATATGATTTCAAAAAAGAAAAGAAAAGAAAAAAAAAGAGCAGCCAAAAATTAATCAATCAATCTGATCTGAGCAATAAATCAGAACTGAGCAACACCTTCACCTGTAACATTCACTTCTCTTCCATATCAGTTCGTTGATGCGTGATTTGAATCTTGATTCTTGTCATATCACTACTTACTGACATTACTGTTATCAGTTAGTACACATTTGGCTTGATATCAACTCACTGTCACATGTCATTCAGTTTGGACTTTGTTTTCCTCATGCACTGTTCCCCTTCATTTAGTTAATTCTGTCATTCTGTCAGGTGTGTGTAGCTAATTATCATAGTTTGGTCTGTGTATTCAAGTTCCTGTGTATTCAGTTCTATTGTGTCCGGTCTC
>NW_015766035.1:0-673 GCF_001515625.1 Sinocyclocheilus rhinocerous
TATACTGGTGCATCCCTTCTTTTGGAATTAAATACAACATTATTAATGCGTACGAAAACTGTTCAGGATATCGCAAAAATGTTTCCGTGCATTAAAAAAGTTAATTGCAGTGTATCATCCGGTTGGGCTACGGAGTTGAGAGCAGCAGCTTTCAGAATTAAGAGTTACTTCAGCAAGAGTCGGCTGTGTTTCAAAACCTAGTAAGCTACCTAGCTAGACAGCATTTTTGAGCATCACGGATACCGACCGTTCGAACGCGCCTGTCAGTTCCATAAATGTTGTCATGTCTCAGGGTTTGAGACACAGCCTAAGTGTAGTTCTAGTGAAATTTGCTGTCACCATAATTGTGTTGTAACAAATCTCAGAGTTAAATGTGTCTTACTGCTTGTACTTTCGGAGTTTGAGAAGTAACAAATGGATAAATACATTTTCTATAAATACAATCATAAAAGTCTAGCAAAAGTTACAAAAAGTAACTTTTAAAACTTAAAGACAGAAACTTTTAAACTGATGCAGTCCTTGTGCACTTGAACAGAATAAAAGTAGCACTTTTCTTTTCGTAAAATGACAGTTTAACTTTTAAAACTTTACATTTATTTATAATTGACCTTAAGTTTTCTTCACATAATACTATATTTGGTCCCATTATTGTTCATCTCTCCTTTTAAATATA
>NW_015766036.1:0-673 GCF_001515625.1 Sinocyclocheilus rhinocerous
TCCCCTCTAACCAAACCATCTCCCCTTCATCTGCCTCACATTCAGCATCTTTTTTCAGCAGTATTACTTAATATCGCATCCTGTCCAGTTTTCCCTCTGTCCCTCCCCTTATCTGCGTGTCTGTCTGGGGGCTTCCTTTCATTGATGTGCTCTCCCTCTCTCTCTCTGAAGCCGGGGAAAAGGCGCTGTTGCTGGTACGGGGGCGGGGCTATAGAATTGCTTCCCCTCAGAAAGCGACGGCATGCTTGCACACTGCAGGAAAATATCCAAGTGTGGAACCAAGCAGTACAGGTCAGTGAGACTCAGGGGAAGCAATTCTATAACGTGCAGCTCCCACAACTAAAATTCCTCAGCTGAGCTAGCTCAACTTAAATCCAGTTTCAAAAGTAACCGACAGTTTACCTCTTCCACGGAAACTCACAGAGAGATCCACAGATTTCAGCCCATAATTCACAACTTGAGAACCCTGTCCATTGCATGCATGTTTATTTTGATAATGCTTTAGTGGCAAGTAAGTGCAGCTTTTTTCAACCTACACTACGGTTAAAAGTTTAGGGTCAGTAAGATTAAATTAAAATTAAATTGATCATTCAATTGATCAAAAGTGACAGTAAAGTTGCCACCGATACATTACCACGGGAAGTAGGGGTGCTGAGGGTGCTGCAGCACCCCC
>NW_015766037.1:0-673 GCF_001515625.1 Sinocyclocheilus rhinocerous
ATAACATAACGTAACAACAAAACATAACATAACATGACGTAACATAACATAAAACGTAACATGACATAACATAGGGTTACACAAAACATAACGTAACGTAACAACAAAACATAACTTAACATGACATAACGTAACATAACATAGGGTTACACAAAACATAACGTAACATAACAAAATGTAACATAACGTAGGATAACAAAATATAACAACGTAACATACAACATAACATAACACTACAAAACGTAACATGACATATGAAAGTGTGCACGCACACACACAGTTTTATTGTTTTTCTCTATTTCTGTGTAAAAACAAACTGATCTGACACTGGCGTGAGGCCATCAATTAGAAAGCTCTTCAAATGTTGAAAAATGAAAGTTTTATGAGCATCTGACTGCTCATTAATGAGCAGTTTACATCAGTCATGTACAGCGAGGCCCCACCTTTAATTTCATGCTGCTCGGCCCTCAGAAAGACAGAGGACAAAAGAAGGAGAGATTGATGTTTACATGCGCCGCAGATAGGGGGCGTCGGAGCCTCCATCAACCAGCCAATACACTCCAATTAAACACAGCACAAGTTATGTCACGAGCTCAGTAGATCAAGTCAGTAATTAACCCGCCTGTCAGCCCCTATCAATCCTGAGATTGGAACGGCCGCCATTTTCCCACAA
>NW_015766038.1:0-673 GCF_001515625.1 Sinocyclocheilus rhinocerous
TTTATGAAAAACAGAATTTGGTAAAAAAAAAAAAAAAAAATTGAATTTGAGAGAAAAAAATAATAATAGAGCCTTACAAATGTAATTTTGTTAAACTTTTAATGATTTGGTGTTAAATATTGTAAGTTTCATGATTTCAATTAATTATTAAATTAATTAATTAATTAATTAAAACAGAGTCTAGAAAAATTTGATTCCCAGATTTCTCCTGGACCCTTGAAACTCCAGAACTATGAAGTCTAATCAGTGTTTATTGGGCACACGGCACAGAGAGTAAGTTTTATTCACGGACCTCATTATACAGTGAGCCGTTTTTCCCGCCTGCTGCATCACCATTACTGTAATTAATGGTGTAGCAGATTCCTCTATCACCCGTCTCCCCTGCTCTAGTCTAAGCCTGGCGTCTCTTAAGAGCCCATGCTGCTGATTCATCTGCTCCACCATCAGCCGGGTTGGAGGGTGGTGGGAGAAGGAGGGGGGAAAATCAGCTCATACCTGCAGCTAATTTCAATAGGGTTGATATATTTCTACAACTCGCAGCCTGGCACTTTAATAAGTGATGGCTATAATCAAAAGACAGGAGGGAGAAAAAAAAAAGCAGTAGGAAATTTTCCCCTCACCTTTCCTCTTTTCTGAATTGTTCCCTGTCACCGCAACAGTGGAATGGCCAACA
>NW_015766039.1:0-673 GCF_001515625.1 Sinocyclocheilus rhinocerous
TCGCGATTAATTTCAGGAAAACAATTGTGATTAATTAGTTATTTTTTAATCGATTGACAGCACTAATTATTATATATTTACGTAGTAACAGTAAAATCTAATTGACGAGCATTTTGAGTTCTGCAAAACATTCATATCAGCGAACATTTATAGGAACAGCACATTTTAATGAAAAATAATGCTTAATTTCAAGAATAAAATCATCTAAATATGGTAACATTATCTTTTTAATCGATTCATCTGATTCATTCAAAAGTGACAATGAATCATCCAACACTTATCCTATTTGTCTACTACCTGACCTAAAATTTTGTCACTTTATGCCTCCCAACTTCCTTCAGCATGTCTTATAGAATGTTTTAGAAGTAGACAGAGTGTGGAAATTAACTTTCTGCTTTTATCAACCTTTTCAAGTTGACCCTTGAGAAGTGCAGCCGTTTGATTGACTTGTATCTCCTTTGAGGTCACCTATTCAAAAGACGGAAAAGAAGAGAAAAAGGAAGAAAGAAAGCATACAAAATAGTACTGTTCCCCTTGACCTTCAGCTTTATGGGTGAATGTACTAACGATACACCGTAACATAATGAAAGAGATGAAGTAGTGAAAGAGGAAAACGACTTCAGAATTTAAATTTAGTCAAAACTCTATTCTTTTCCATAAGCACTTGTCCTTT
>NW_015766040.1:0-673 GCF_001515625.1 Sinocyclocheilus rhinocerous
TCGCAAATTAACATTACATTACATTACATTACACTTCAGTCTGGTGGCGTATACAGGACTTCATCCTCTCAAACCCCACTCCTTGTGTTCATCTGCCTCCACTTTTGAGTGACACACCCACATCTTAACATCCAATCAACAGCCGATGCATAGAAATAAGCCCCGCCTCACATTTTTACTTTTCTGATAATCCATTACACTCGGATGTGCATCAGAAGAAGAAAAGATCTGTCGCTTTGTCCATTGCATCGCGACTTGAACATATTTCTAACCTTGCCCGTCTTTGCCAGGCTCTCCTCCCGACTCGCCGCTGGTTCAACACAGTGTTGGATGACGCTCATCTGGTGGTCAACTGCCAGCTGTCTCACCTCACAGACAGGGAGAAAGAGGGTCACCTCTTCTGCCAGGTACAGCACTGAACACGCGCTTCCTCTTTTTGTTCCTCTGTAGTTAGTCGCTTGGTCAAATTGTTGCATCCCTGCAAACAAGCACAGCAAACCTGGATTTTTATAGTTTTTAAATGGCAAACAATTTTTTTTGCATAAAATTCAGTAAATTTTTCCCCAAATTGTACAGCCTTTTCAACCACTGCTGCTAATTAGGATTTTTAAATTATTAATTAAACTCGGGGCTTAAAGTTCTCTGGCACCGTGCCGGATCTCCGGCGTGCAGC
>NW_015766041.1:0-673 GCF_001515625.1 Sinocyclocheilus rhinocerous
TTAATTAATTTATTTTTATTTCTCACACCCGACCTGTTATTGTTGCATCATCCACGTGTCCTTAAATGGCACGTCAAACTGTAATTGGTCACTTTTCTTACCAGTTAGACGTCATGCTGACTGAATCGGAAAGCTAAAGCAACTGCCTATGAAGGCGCCTTCTAAGGAAACGTTTCGGATAGACTTCCAAGACACCATGTCTAATGATCTAGAACTATTCAAATGAGCTTTAGTCACAGAAAAGCAAGCATTTAAGGACTTGTTCTTGGAGTCATGCATGAACTTTCAAATGAGATGCCATTCTTTCCATGAACTGCAGGATTGTGGGATCTTAAAGACTGAAGGGTGCATCTTCAAAATCTGACCAGATAATGACATCTCAGTAGACAGGATGTTATGTATTTAATGGTTCGGACATGCCTTGATACTTTCTTTAATTGTTGCACGTCTAGTGATAGGCATCGATAGACAGGATGTTGGGGCGTCTCGTAAGTGCTGACATCATGCACACTGTGGGGAGCTGAGTGAGGATTAGCATTTTACTCTGAATCCTTGTTCTCATGAATGCTATATGAAAAAAGATCCAGGACACTACCAGGAAAATTTGATGGAGCAGAACAAAACTGCTGACTGCTTGTACCAGGATGACATTAAGAGCTGGAGACAATGAGAA
>NW_015766042.1:0-669 GCF_001515625.1 Sinocyclocheilus rhinocerous
TTAACGACGCATTCCTTCAATGCATTCCCTCTCTCTTTTTCCATGCAACAAGTCTGAAACGGCACGCAGGTCACATGGAAGTCAGCAGATGTGTGGCCACCTCAGAGTGACTGGTGATGCTAGCAGTGATATAAAGATAGCTGGGAACAGAGAGCGAGTTCCTAAACTCAAATCTCCAGTAAACAGCAATGAAGGAGGAGGAGGGCTGTGTTACGCCAGTTGCAGATTTAGCCTCCGGCGTGTGAGAAATACGCTGCTCGAGGCTACAGCGCACAACATCGCCTCATGTGCTCTGAACTCATTGACTGACTCTCAGGACTCAAACTGCAAACTCAGACTGCATGTCAAGAGCTTTGAGCTGTGAGATGCTGCCAGTGAATTGTAAGTGGGACAGAAGTGTTACGAGGCTTCAGGCAGCTTCACACTGCTCAGACGAATGCAAACAGGGTTAACAGTGAGCCAACAAACAGCACAGCCACTGGAGTCAGTGTTTGTTAACTTTTGTTGAGGGAGCGTGACCACGCCTGAAGATCTGAAGCTGATCTTTTGAAGAAGATTCATGACATTCTAGCTAGCAGATACTCAATAAATGTAAAAAAAACAACAACAGCAACAATAATAATAATAATAATAATAATAATAACAACAACATTAACATTAACAACAACA
>NW_015766043.1:0-673 GCF_001515625.1 Sinocyclocheilus rhinocerous
CTGGAGTGCGGCCCACCGTTGTTCTCCATGTGGCCGTTTAACGGCAGGTACTGGTCGAACTCATGCACGTCAAACGGGCCCATGCTGCCGATGACGTCGCTGCTGAGCTCCGAGATGTCCACGTTGCTGAAGTCGATGTTGTGTCTTGTGTTTTCCGACGCACGCCGGGACTCCAGTTTGGCGCTTTGATGCTGATCGGACTTCGGGGTGGTTGGAGGTGTAGGAGGACCGTGAGGTTGAGCTGGGTTGGAAACATCGAATGTGCTTTGTTGGGTTGAGGTGGAAAAAATAAAGGTTCTTTACACTCTTCCCCAAAGAACCTTGCAGTGACTAAAAATCTAAATAGATTTTAAAAATCTAAAGAACCTTTTTCCACTATGAACAACCTTTTGCGGAATGGAAGGGTTCCATGGATGGTAAAGGTTCTTCATGGAACCATTGATGCCAATAAAGAACCTTTATTTCTTCGACAGGTTCTTTATTGGCATTGATGGTTTTTTCCTAAACCTAAAAAAAGAAAAAAAAATGGATGTTTTAAGAACTGTTCATTTAAAGGTTCCTTGGGGAACCAGAAATGGTTCTTCTACACATTAAAAATAAAAGTTCTTTGTTGGCATTGATGGTTCCATTAAGAACCTTTAACATCCATGGAATCACTTTCCACTGGACAAAA
>NW_015766044.1:0-673 GCF_001515625.1 Sinocyclocheilus rhinocerous
AATTCCTATTAATATAATATTTCCAAATATTATTGTTCAAGTTTAATATCTTTTCCATTTAGGTGTCCATAGTGTTTTATTCTATAGTCTATGACATTTGGAGCTCTAGTAATTAAATTTTCATGAGGGACTAGAATGGGTAGTTCTCTTGTTTTCTTAGATCAGACATTATATTTTAGTGCATAGTCATTGCTGATTACGTCCTTCGTCATTGTTATTCTTCTGTATGAGTGTTGATGTCTGTAGTAGCTGGATGTGAGGCCTGCGTCAGACGCACAGGTAACCGGGTTCATGTGTGTCGATGTGGAGCTGTTCTGTGAGATATGAGGGGATGACAGAATGACAGACCGGGGTGAACAGAGGGGTAAGACTCAGCGGGATGCCGCCTGATGCTTTGCTTTTTTGTCTTGCGTACCTACACAGCCCCATCAGTAAAGATCAAGTACCACTTCATTGACACCAGACTAATTTGATTTACTTTTAAACTGAAAACAATTGATAATATAGTTGAAAAACAATCTGCTCTCTGCTCTCCAATTAATGACACACCAGAGCTTGTATGTCTCATTGCAAGTTTTTGCCGTTCTTGCACTAATCATGGATATTAACGGCAGATTTATTTATAAATGAAATCCAGATGGGGCGTTTAACGAAAGTAAAATAATTAGCTGTT
>NW_015766045.1:0-673 GCF_001515625.1 Sinocyclocheilus rhinocerous
AACCAACAAAAAACACCAAAAACAGTTGCAGGTCTGTTCCGATTGAGTCACAATCACCAGGGAAGAAACAAATGCATGATTAATTGGTTAGTTGCACTTTGTAAAGTTAGGATAGCAAAATAAATAGGCTTATGAAAAGCTTCCCATATTTTCTGTTGACGTCAAAGGCTGGGAGCCCAACCTGTCATTTGAGAGAAGCTAGCCAAATTAGGCAGATCACAACATTTACTGCACTTGATGTCCAGTACAAAATATAGATACTAAAGCAAAAAATGTTAAGAAACCAGTTAAGGGTTAAGATTTTTCATGCTTTTAAAACAAGTCTACATTAATTTGATCAAAAATACAGCAAAAACTAATATTGTGAAATTTTACCACAATTTAAAATAATCTTTCTATTTGAATATATTTTAAAATGTAATTCCTTTGATGCAAAGCTGACTTTTCAGTAGCCATTATTCCAGTCTTCAGTGTTACATGATACTTCAGAAACCATTCTAATATGCTGATTTGGTGTTCAAGACACATTCTTATTATTATCAATGTTGAAAATAGTTGTGCTTCTTAATATTTAATATTAATATTCATCTTAGATGAATAAAAAGTTTAAATGAACAGCATTCATTTACTTTTGATAAATTGAATGCATCATTGCTGAATAAATTTTTTTTTT
>NW_015766046.1:0-673 GCF_001515625.1 Sinocyclocheilus rhinocerous
TAGGGAAACTATAGTTGTATCTCATCAGTGTCATAATTGACTGAAAGTTAGTCTAGCATGTTTATAGAAGTAAGGTCATGCTCAAAATGAGCTGTCATTTGTTAGAGAGGATTTGCCAAAGCACACTAACAAGAAAGATATAATGGACTATAAAGACATGCTGCTAGCCCAGCCCATTACTGTAATTTACCAGCCTCTCTCTTTGAAGACCACTGCTTCTCCATGAAGTCAAGCATAATTTATATGTCTTGTAAGGAATTATGCTCCAGCAGATGCCACGAAAGGATGACTTTTGGGAAGACAGAAATGGCATCATGTTGGGATCTTCACAGCAGAACTGAAGCCATGGAAAAATGAATTGAAAGCTGGTTTTGTTTCTCAGCCGGCTCCTATAAAACAGTGCTTCCCAACTGGTGGGTCACAACCTAAACATGTGTCTCAAGTCTGTTTAATAGAGTCACAGGGGGGAAAAAACAGTGCTAAATTCTAATGAAATGTAATTTGATAAATGGGGTTATCAACATTTAAAAGGAAGGAGAAAACGCTTCCCATATCTATATTGCTACTGACAGCAAATATTGCGCATCCAATTAAAGTCTATGGTGTTTTGGTGCAATTTCATCTGTCATTCGGTAGAAGTAGCCCCCTCCAAAAAAAAAAAAAAAAAAAAAAA
>NW_015766047.1:0-673 GCF_001515625.1 Sinocyclocheilus rhinocerous
CTTTCTTTCTTTCTTTCTTTCTTTTTAATTAATTAATTTATTCATTAATTCATTCATTCTTTCTTTTATTCTTAAGCTAACAACTAAATGTCTATAACAATGTTATACACAACAGTGGATCTGTTGCATTTACACAGCAAGTCCTAATATCCAAATTCAATATTTATATCCCATTTTTTTTTGTCACAAAATGGCCAATTTGACCAAGTCTTTTCAAGCATACAGTATTGACTTGATTGGTATCAAAGTACTGATGCTATTGACATCCTGACTAACTGGCTTAAAGCAGCCTGCACTAGCATAGACTATGACACATACTCGTCTAAGTTAGACTTTTCAGGGTAAAAATGGTATTTTGAAAGTCATTAGAGCTACTTTTCCAGAGGTTTCATACATCAGAAACTCTCTCTTTGAAGTTATGTTGAAATCCTCTCCATAGTCTCAATGCTATGCAATCTCAACGCAATTGCACTGCTTTCCCATTCTGTGTTGCACGTAGCATCATCTGTTTTCTTATTTTTCTCTCCAACATTGCAGGGTATTTATCTGTCCTTTCTTCCTGTCGGCCCATTCATCAGGGGAAACTGGGCTCTCTCCAGAGGAGCATCACCCTTCCTCGTCTCGGACGATGATGGACACAGGTGGCCGACAACAGCCAGCGAGGGAGTCGGTG
>NW_015766048.1:0-672 GCF_001515625.1 Sinocyclocheilus rhinocerous
CTCATGCTCTGATAAAATGGCCAGCGTAGGCTGATTGTCCCATGGGAGCTCATAATGGCCTCTCCCCAGGGAGTTCTGGGAACAGACTGATGACCTGCCATCCGCCGCATCATTCCCTGTTTTCCTCTTTTCTTTCATTCTCTTAAACACACATTATCTGTACTGTGTGTGTGAGTGTGTGTGTTTTCAAAAGATTATCCTCCCAGACCTTCTCATTCATCACGGTCACAGTGAGAGAGCTAGAAAAAAGAAGGGAGGGTCTAGTGCCTATTTGAGTTTCACTGCCTTCAGCCGTTTGATTAGCGACCCCCCCCCCTTTTCACAGCAGTGAAATGTCGCTTATCTACAGTCATACTGATCTCTCCTCCTAGCTGAGTCTGCTTTATGTGCTGTTGACCGTTCTGTAAGCAAAAAGCGTATTTTTCCAATGACCATTCAAACATCTGTGTATTCAGACTAAATGAAATTCTTTGCAAGAAACGTGAATAGGAAGCATTTTGTTATATTATGCTGCTTTTGATGTTGCAGAATTCAAATTACATACATTAAATGGGAATGGTAGGTACCATAGGCTTGGTTGAACTATAAAGACCATTTTGACAATCACAAATTATGACTGTAAGAAAGTTAGAGAGAGAGACAGACTAGTGTGTGTGTGTGTGTGTGTGTGTG
>NW_015766049.1:0-674 GCF_001515625.1 Sinocyclocheilus rhinocerous
AAAAAAACACACACAAAATGTTCTTTCCTTTGTGAAGATTTAAGAAATGATTAACATATTAAAGAATAAATTTTTTCAAAGGGTTAGTTCATCCAGAAATGAAAAATATGTTATGTACTCATCCTCTACACATACAGTTTCTGATTTATTAAGACATGGCCATCAGATGCACACAAAGTATTCATGCAGATAATGTGTGTGCACGATGAGCTTTAACCCCCAAGGTCCAAGAGCCCATCAGATTGCTACGGACCTCAGTACACAAGTCTTCATGCAACAGTAAGCAGTCCTTGGCTGATTAATCTACTGGGGCCGTCCATGTGGGCGGAGATTTGGGCGTAGACTGACAGGTCAAGGAAAAGCCTTGAGGAGATTTCACACTTGAGGATTCATCTTCCTCCCAGTCAAATAAAGATTGAATGTGCTCATGTATCTGCTTTTTATGTTTAACTTACTCTACCCAGAATGAGGTAACCTCTGTCTGAAGCTTTTAAAAGAAAGACAGTTATCCATATAACATGGAACCAGCACATGAGAATTCACAATCATCTTATTAGTCCTGTCAAGGTGATGTAACCAGAACAGACAGAGTGTAAAATCTCAGATTCTTTGTCTTGTAATTTCAACTTGTGAGATAAAGATCAGGACCAAGGTGAAGTCAATGTGGAGTGACT
>NW_015766050.1:0-673 GCF_001515625.1 Sinocyclocheilus rhinocerous
TCCCAATGGAGTTAAAGATTTGAGCTGCTGCATTAATCCATACCTAAGCACACACATTACACAACATTAATATAAAACACAGGCCAAACAATGTACTGTAGAGCCGCATGACAATCAGCACACGGACACTGAAAATCAATTTGTTCTCTCAGCAGTCAGTTTAGTTTTTACTAGGGCTACCACATTTAGCATGCTCATTTATGGTGTTAATTAAATACGGAAAATGGGAGTCAGAGCATGAATTATTTTGCATGCATTTGTTTTCTTTCCTTAAAATAATAGCAAGTGCACTGAAATTTTGCCAAACTAATTCTTTTGACTACCAAAAAACCCTAGTATTTCAATGAGAAATGATTTGAATATATTACCAGGCCTGTTTCTCATTTATCTTGGTACCCACCTCCACATTGAGCAGCTTGTCCCACTCAGGGATGATGAAGAAGCGGATGCCGTCTATGGCTCCCGGCAGCTGCACGTTATTGATCAGCAGAGCCAGAAGAATCACGTATGGAAACAGAGCGGTGAAATAAACCACCTGTGACGCACAGACAAAGATACACTTACAATAAAGGTATATGGAAAATAAGAAAAAGACATTTAAAAAAATATTTAACTTTTTTATTATAACACGGAGAGTTCCGGTCCTTGATTCTGATTGGCTGAGCCGCGTTCG
>NW_015766051.1:0-674 GCF_001515625.1 Sinocyclocheilus rhinocerous
CAGGCCAAAGTGAGCAAACCACGGCCGCGAAGTTAGCCAGAGCTCGTGTTGGATGAATATTGGGTTCCTGAAATGTTTATTTTTGTAAATATCCAAAACAGTGTCGAGATTGTGAGGAAACGCGCGGAGAGGCTTGGCGTCAGTGTGCTGCTGTTTCTGTAAAGTATGTTGCTCACCTCACGCTGGCAACCGGCCGCCAACTTGACACAAATCATTATGTTATAGAACGTTACGCATTCATTTATTAATACGAATATAGCATGTGGAGCATTCGAAGGCTTGTCGAGGCATGCTGCGAAAAAATATCACATTAACGCAAAGAAATAAATCAAATAATGATTGATATTGAATCCTACAGGTAAGAGGAAACAAACTTTCCACCTTCTCAGTCTGAGCATTATCCAGAACCAAGGTCCAAAATTAACACTCGCCAAGCGCCAAATCCGAATAAATAAAATGTTTTTCTCGCCTGTTGGACAGAAACTTTATTAGGATGATTCACCCAAAAAAAATAAAAAAATAAAAACAATAATTATTTCATCATTTACTTACATCATTTACTTCTATGGAACACAAAAGGATACATTTTAAGAATGCACTGGTTATGATATGCAAGCAAAAAACGTTAATATAAGATATGCAAGCAAAATATTTTATTTGATTCAACATAAAAT
>NW_015766052.1:0-673 GCF_001515625.1 Sinocyclocheilus rhinocerous
GTTCTGCCTGAACACGTTACATAGCTGAAAACAACCTACACAGAGGGAAAGAGGAGAGGATGTGCAGATGGTTGAGGTAAGAGATATGAGGGAAGAGTGGAAGAGGGAAGAAGGAATAAAATCAGTTAACAAATACGTAGCATGGCTAGTAATAACATTTCACATCTTTTCAATAAAAGTTCTTTAATACATTTGTCAAGGTAAAGAGTGCCTTCAGATATTTCTTTTTTCAGAAATATAAATTATTAATTCACAAATATCATCAAATGTTTTGGGGTTAAAATCACACCACATGACATTTTACAACCTGAACTAACCTTGCTTTGTCATAAACCGGTCTCTCGATCTATAAATGATCTAATATTTTAAGAGACATATTGACCTTGACACACAGTCATGGGTCTCCAGGGCTCCTCTCCATGATATAATTTCCCCCTTTTTTTTGGGGGGGGGTCATTAAGTTTTGTTAATTCGAAAATGAATACTTTTCTTCAATAAGGAGTAATTAAATTGATCAAAGGTGACCGTAAATACATTTATAAAATACAAATGATACCAAGCATTCTGAATCAATCCTGATAAAACGGTATCACAGTTTGCACTAACATATTAAGCAGCACAACTGTTGTCAACATTGATAATAATAAGAAGAAATGTTTCTTGAGCAGCAAAT
>NW_015766053.1:0-673 GCF_001515625.1 Sinocyclocheilus rhinocerous
AAACAAACAAACAAACAAACAAGTGACTTGGATAAGGAGGGTTTTTACAACATAAAAATAATTCATTTTTAAGATAAAATTTTATTTAATAATAAAATAAAATAATAAAATACTCAAAGCTTTAAGTACAAAGTGACATGGAATCCACTCGTCTGCGTAAATGTTTTATTTACCATCCGGCACATATCTTCCCCCTCCAGCTGAAATAAAAACATCAAACTCAAAAGCAGCAGCTGTTTGGGACGCAGGAGACACCTGTGCCCTCCATCCTGAGAGAAAGAAAGACAGAAAGAGATATGAGACTAAAAGTTAAGTTTATCTACACGACTGCAGATCTTTCAATGTCCCGTGACAACTAAAGCTGGTTTGTACCTGTGGATCCTGATGGTTCCCGCAGACCTTCAAAGGTCACACCTGTGTGCACCTCGACCCCCAAAATCAGGGCCAGTTTCAACAGAATCAACTGCAGCTGACGGATACCTAGAGAAACACAGACCTCACTACTATACCTCAATTTAAGTTATACATTATAAGAAAATAACTTCTTGAAGTTTCACTTTGACTATATTAACTTTCTTAATAGACCTTCCTGGTCCTATTGTAAACAATTCATTAGTGCACACTATTCTAAACAAATGTGACCCTGGACCACAAAACCAGTCATAAGGGTCAA
>NW_015766054.1:0-674 GCF_001515625.1 Sinocyclocheilus rhinocerous
TATCCAGATTTCCATTGAAACATGCAGCATATGACTATTAATTGAACAAAACAAACAGCTTGGCGCCAAACAACATCTAAAACACGTGTCAGGGGGGATTTTCTTTCACAAAATGTTTATGCATTATTTGTTTCCAAACATTTTCAAATGGCCACAGCAGAGTCACAGGCAGATTGTTTTGGTTTTGGTTACAGTTATTTTTATAATAAAAAAAATTCTGAGATAGATTACTATTATTTAGTAATTATTCACCCACATGCCGTGATGTTCTTTTTTTCTGTGGAAAATAAAAGGACGAGCAAAAATCATAAAACGATCATAACAATGGTCTCTATGACTTGTGCACTATATCGTAAGTCATAAAAAAAAACTTTCCTGTTCGCAAAGAAAATATATTTCCTTATATATTAATTGTCAACAGATTAAATGATGTGATGTATATTGAAAATATACAGAATAATACATTTTGTGAATATAATATATTGAATAATACATAAGGATTTGCTGCTTTTCATATATTGAAAACATGCAACAATATATTTAATTATATACTGTAGTGCATGCAATGTTATATTCAATAATATACTTAATACTATATAGATGTACATGTGATAAAAAATGATACTGTGTGTATATAATATATTTGAACATATACTATATATGCAAAAATTTAG
>NW_015766055.1:0-674 GCF_001515625.1 Sinocyclocheilus rhinocerous
CAGGATAAGGTCTTTGCCTACGTCTCCCAAAGCCAGTTCAACGAAGCTCTGGAGTGCCATGCCTTCCTGTGCCAAAAAAAGAAAATAGTAAGTGTCTTCAGATGCACATAATGTCTGTCTATCTGTCTATCTATCCATTTATCTATCTATCTACATGTTAACATTTTTCCATTTTGATAGTTTTGTAATCCTTCATCACCTTGCTGTTTGGCCTGCTTAATGATCGTCTATTTTCTTGCTACAGTTTTTGTATTATATTTGACAAACTCTTATTGTGAAAGCCACAGTCTTTTCTCTTGATCCGTATCTATAGTTGGTATCTAGCGCCATCTAGTGGACAAGAGCATGATTCTTCAAAATCTCACCCAGGGCTCTCTTTGATTTTGTGATCACGTGTCCTCCACAGGCTCAGGCTGTGACTCTGACAGTTGCACAAGCTTTTAAAGTAGCTCTGGATCTGTGGGAGATCGCACAGGAAGGTGAGTTTTTTGCCTTTTGTCAATATATATAAAAATATCCCAAGGAACAGAAGATATTCCTGTGTCTTCATTTTCCCATTGCAGACAAAAGTAAGAAAGCTCGCACATGCTACTCCTGTTCAGACCCTGAATCTCAGCCTGAATCTGAACCAAACAGTGTTTCAGGTACATTTATTGGTTTGAACACAATGGTTT
>NW_015766056.1:0-673 GCF_001515625.1 Sinocyclocheilus rhinocerous
CACTGGGTTGTATTTAACCCAGCATTTTTTAGAGTGTATAGTTAACTGAAACTAATTTAGTTTAACTTGATGTAATAAAATAACTAAAACTCAATTAGAAATGAATAAAAACTACTAAAAAGTTAAAGTTAAAGTTAAACGGAATTACTAGAACGAAAAATATAAATACAAAACTGATTCACAATATTATTAAAAACTATAATAGTATATGTAATATTGTAATTTATGCTGTATTCACCCAGATAAATTCAATTTGTCTTGCTTATCTTGCTTATTAATAAATGTTCATCTTTGGATTATTGCTGTTGCCTATAGTAATTCTGTGTGTGATTTTAATTTCCAGCCTATTTTAAGCCAGCAATAGTAATTTTTAAACAATAGTTGACTTAAATAAAACAACCCAGAATGTTGGGTAATAACATTTAACCCAACTAGCTGGGTCAGAATAACCCAGCATGTGTTCTGTTCAATATTTATCCAGCGCCGGGTTGCCAAATAACCCAAGTTGTGTTGTTTTTAACCCAGCATTTTTGTACATTGTATATACTGCATATGGCTGGTGAGTTAAAGTTAATTTCAGAGACTCACTGTGATTAAATGTGACCCTGGAGCACAAAAATTGAGATTTATCTGAAAGATGAATAAATAATCTTTCCATTGATGTATGGTTTGT
>NW_015766057.1:0-674 GCF_001515625.1 Sinocyclocheilus rhinocerous
AAAAAAAAAAAATCTTACTATGATCAATGATCCAACAAAGTATGATTTGTGCTCAGATGAGATTTTCTCAGAACTCACTTCACTCTTGAGATTTTTGCCACAACTTTTAATCAACTTCGTGTCACCAACATCAACAATTCTACTGACTTGGCTGAAAATGAAAGGAAATGATCAAAGCAGATGGCTGTGTACAAAACATAGTATCAGCCTCTGTGCTTTTTAAGAAATCCAAAAGAATACAGAATCTACATGCAAACTTTAGTCAGATCAACAATAAGAGAGAGATCCCTCTCATTACATCCTACCGCAAGATACGATCCCTCTGAAAGTCATGCAACAAGATTCATTAACAAAGACAGTTTGGCTTTAACCATCCGTCTCAGTGCAGTAACACGTCTAAATCAGACGTGACATTAAAGAGCAGTGGATTCACAACACTGGAGGTGCGAACACGAGTGATTTCAGCTTCATATTGTTCTAGGCATCAGTTAAGAAAAACATCAAACAAAAGCCCCTGATGGCACGTTTATCACACACAGACACCATTAAATCACACAGCTGGCCAGAGCTGATAATAAGTGTTGAAATAGCTTTACAGCACTGTTGTCATTTACACACTCCTGGAGTGTGACCTTGTGTTAAACAGTAATTGGATCGGATCTCGCTCTCTCTCT
>NW_015766058.1:0-674 GCF_001515625.1 Sinocyclocheilus rhinocerous
AACAACAACAACAACAACAATAATGTAATATATTTTTAAAGTAAAAATATTTTTCACAAATATTACTAATTATTATTCATAATAATTTGTAATTAATTCATTAATTCTGTTTTTTTTTCCTTTGTCATAATATCAGAACAGTTGTATGACCCTAACATTTCTGACCTCATAACCCCAAGTCTTTGTATGCATGAATTGCATTTTAATATTTGTGAATAAATTAATAGATCGCACAAACAAATGAGTGTTATGTCATTAAACTATACTGGCAAAACCAAATACAGAAACATTCTCAAATGCATGTACATTTTTAATTTACACTTTTCACTCACACTGTTGTGCTGTTAATATAATTTATAGCAAATATTGTATTAGGTAAATTAGGATAAAATGAAAGCATTTACATTTGTAGTGTTATTTGTTTGTCTGTTTTATTTGTTGTTTACACACAACATTTCTGACCACAGCACTTGCTCTGACTCATTCTCCCTCTGTCCAGGCCACAGTTGCTACTTCTTCTCTGAAAGTATTACATCAGACTAACACGTGTCTGTTGAACAGCAATTTTGCAGTTGCTATGCATGCACTGCTCCTTATTTATGAATAAATACAAGTGATACAATTTTAAGGTTTTCCTTTACCAGCAGCGATAAGATCAAGTTGACGTTCAGCAT
>NW_015766059.1:0-674 GCF_001515625.1 Sinocyclocheilus rhinocerous
ACATTAGTGCAGTTAGCACCCACTTTACAAACCAAGCAGATTTTTATTGGTTAAACGCTGCACATTCATGTGACCTGAAGATGAATAAAACCTGCAAACTCCTGATCGCATTGATTCCTGTTGAAATGACTAGATTGTGCAGGTTTCCCAGAGCAAGACTACATGTGAGATGGGTGTTAAAGTGCACTCAGCTCACACTCACTGCATGTAATCGGCTCATGTCTTATTTTACTGCATTAGTGCACTGAGCCTGTTTTACTGCACATTACACACTGATTCTCTATACACCTCTTCATCAGTGTGATCTCTTACACTACAGACATTAGTGAAGCTTTAAACGCTGCAGACACACTCTCACACTCTTCATCACTGACTCACTCCTGATAATGTGCTTTCCCGCCGCTGATGGAGTGGAGCTGAACAGGAGGTTGTTGTGTTTGTCAGAGGCAGTGGCCAGGATAAAGGAGATCATCTCTGAGGATGTGCTGCGCTCGTCGGGTGGACAGCAGCCCGCTGTGATGCCCACTGTACCGGTGTACCGTCAGACCCTCAGTGCCGCCCCCGGACACAAACCGGCCCCACCGCACACGGGGGTGAGAGTGAGAGTGTGTGTCTGAGAGTGTGTGTGAGTGTGTGTGGAGGCTAAGAAGGCGGGGCCTCGGAGCATGTGGTCT
>NW_015766060.1:0-674 GCF_001515625.1 Sinocyclocheilus rhinocerous
AATTGTTCTTAAATTGCTGGTCTATTTAGTACTGATGTTTTAACAGCAAAATATTTCAGTTTTTTTTATGACAGTTGTCTTTAAGAACATGTAACAATGCTAAAAAAATTAAATATGTACAGCTATTAAATACAACATCAATGGTATAATTTATTTGTGGGGTGATATTCAATTTATATATCATCGAACAGCTATATTAAAGTTATTTGAGAGATTTTTTTGTGATTGCATCTGCCAAATAGCATTAAGAGGAAGGTTGTGTTTCAAAACCTAGAGAGCTGCCTATATAGACAGCATGTTGTGCATTACAGCTGCATATAGGTGAACACTGCAGATATGATGCAGACAATACTGTATAAGTAGGTTAAGCTGTTCTTACGAAAAATACTATGTTATACATGGTACAGTAATGGTAATACTGTGGTATTTTGATAAAGTACATGACATATTCCCCATGACAAATAAATAAATACCATGTTATAATGTGCACTTGTTACTACAAAAGTGCTTTTGTACTTTTTATTAGTGAGCTCACTGGGTTTTCAGACACAACCACAGTGTGTTGGCTCCATCAGATCCATTTCAAACAGGTAAACAACTTACCAAAGTCAATGAACTGCTTCATTGATAGCGGGGACGGAGAGTACTTTGAAAATCTGTCCACTTGTTTAGGT
>NW_015766061.1:0-674 GCF_001515625.1 Sinocyclocheilus rhinocerous
TGTTCTATTTTTTATTTTTTTTGTACAATTATCTCTACTATTACAGGCTGAAAAAAAAAAGTTGTTAGAAGTTTCCCACATGTTTAAAAAATGGCTATATCATCTTCAGCATTTATTTTTAAATGTTAAATGTGGTGTAATAATGTCAAGTGTGTAGAATATTATTATGAATACATAAAAAAAAAAAAAAGAATTCACTGGAGTGAAGCATTAGTCATTTCTTTAAACATTTTTCAAGTATATTCTTCAAACATAATTAATTTTTGAGTTAATAATATCATGACGTTTTCTAGGAGTTAAAACAATTTACAGAGTGTCATATATACAAACATTGAAATATATATCATTTTATCAATTGATTTATTCTCTTTTCAGGTTGCCATCAAATTTTTAACCAAGTCGGCGCAGGACTGCTTTATTTACATTGTAAGTGGGCAAGTTATTAAATATATAAGTAATATATATGTATATATACTTAAATATAATGTACAGGTGATTCCAAAAGTCTGAGAGCAAATTGAAAATCTGGAAATCTGAACCTTTTGAAATTGGAAATAAACAAGAATTTTACGATGTAAAGCAAAATAAAGGTTCACACTTTATTTTGAAGTTCAATTATCGCTATTAACAACCATTAACTATTACTTTTGCCTCAATAAACTCCTAATTTGCTG
>NW_015766062.1:0-674 GCF_001515625.1 Sinocyclocheilus rhinocerous
CGCGAATAGTGGCTGTAATGATGGTAATTCACTTTACAGGCTGACCCGTTCAGAGCACTGAGAGGATAATGAAGAATTAGCTGGACTTGAATTGAACTTAAATTGGCTTGATTGAATTACTTGGAAATGTCATCCATCACCTGGCAAAGCAATAAGGGCCGTTATTTGATGCAGATGTTATTCTTCATGGACACTAGTCTCCATCTGATATGAAATGCAGGGCCGAAATGTCTACTACTGCCTTACTAGAACACCTCTTAAAATGGTTTTAAATCAGCATTGTCATGTGAGCAACAAATGCATGCATATGAATTGTTTATCGTTTTGAATGTCATTTAATTCAGATTAAAGTAGGTTATTGTTATTAAGCAAGTAGCCTACGTGCTCGGATAGGCCAATGAATATTCGATGAAAACTCATTTTAGGACTAGAAATCTTAATTTTCCATTTTTAAGTTAAAACTGCTAAATAAGCCAAGAAGTTAATAAGTAGGCCAAGTAGTTAAACAAGCCAAACACGAGAATGACTGACAAAACGTGCAGGTCAGCGTTCAGAAAGGTTGCATTGTGAAATGCAAATAAAACGTGTTTAAATATTCAAAACGCTGCTAAATATCGTGAAGTCTGTGAGAGATTAAAGGCAGAGTAAGTGATTTTTCAAAAACGCTTTAAAAA
>NW_015766063.1:0-674 GCF_001515625.1 Sinocyclocheilus rhinocerous
AATCATGTACAAGAAGAGGACCAAAAGATGTATCCTTTCTCAGCTAAATAATGCTTAGTGGCTAAAAAGGGGGTGAAACTGCCATCATTTACTCACCCTCATGTTGTTCCAAAACCATAACCCACATCATATGATGTAACCTTTTTTACGTTATGGAAAATAGAACTTGTAATCTGCTCTTTTCCATGCAATGACAGTTCATAGTCACCACATCTGTAAAGCTCTAAAGAAAAAAAAATACAACAACCCCATAAAAGTGGTCCATCTGACTCGTGTTATTTTCCAAGTCGTCTGAAGTTATTTTGAAAAGCAGACAATTTAAATTCATTCATCATTATTCTTTCATTCAAATAAGTAGGTTTGCGCTTGATCACAAAATGTGTAATCAATGGCAATTGCTGTTAATAATGTAAAATATAGCGCGGATGCCCTTTTTGGAGCTTTACAGCTGTGTAGAATTCTCGCTGTGTGAAGAACAGAAATGTGTGGACATTCTTCACAATTCTTATGCATTTCATACAGCATATGGTGGTGAATAAATGATGACATTTTTTTGTGGTGAACTACTACTTTAATTCTTCTAATAATTACAAAATTAAGCTCTTGCCATGGTTTCTTGATTCAGATATAGGGTGTGTTCACACTTGTAGTTTGGTTCATTTGGTCCGGACCAA
>NW_015766064.1:0-674 GCF_001515625.1 Sinocyclocheilus rhinocerous
ACCAGCAGTGTCCTAAAGGCAATAATTATAATAGGCAGATTCAGGTGATATTTTTGGATGCAAATCTACAGGAAAGTGAGTGAGAAAGTGATGGATGAGCACACAATCACACTTATCTTGAACAAGACCGCTTGTGATTAATAGAGGTGTGGAACAGAAGAAAAACTCTCCTGGGGCATTAGTCATGATAAACACCCATGATTCAACTTGATACTTACTGTCCTTTCTCTTACCTCCATTCACTGGCATGGTAACAACATCACTGAAGCTCTTACAATAATTATTCAAACAAATCAGTATTTGAAAAATGTGTGCAGAAATTAGCTCTAGTTTGTCCCTCGAGGAAGGTTTGTTCTTGTGAAAAAACTAATTTAACAATTTTTTTTTGACAATGACAAGTTTACATGTTCATCTAATCCTTGTGCATGGTATGGATAAAAAGACATGGCTTTCTGGCAAAAATGAAGGGATAAAACCAAAGACTTGATGCAAGATCGCTCTGGACTAATTCACTAATACGTTAATAATAGAAATAGTTCACATGAAAATGAAAATATGGCATTGTCTGCTCACCCTCCAAACCTGTGTGCAATAAGAGACATTTTGAAGAATCTTTAAACTGCTCTTTTACAACAGATCATAATAACCATGACTCTCAGACAGGATTTTAAAAA
>NW_015766065.1:0-674 GCF_001515625.1 Sinocyclocheilus rhinocerous
AAAATAAATAAATACCCCAACAACAAACAAACGGAAAAAAACAAAAATAAAAAAACAGAGTATCCAGCTACCCCTTTTATAATCAAGGAATTGTGAGACAAAATAGGAAATCTGGCTTAGCTTCTCTCTGCTTGTTCAATTTTGACCTCATTCGTCATCAAATGTTCCCCATGCCACTTTTTCATGTGTTTCTCGAGCGTGCTGTAGACGCCGAAGGGCATTTGGCAAATGTCACAGCGGTACACTTCCTTACCGAGCTGGCCGTGTGTCTTCATGTGGCGGGTGAGCTTGCTGCTTTGGGCGCAGGCGTAGTTGCAAAGCTCACACTTGTAGGGCCTCTCGCCTGTGTGGCTGCGTCTGTGCACTGTCAGATTGCTACAGTTCTTGAACACCTTCCCACAGTACTCACAAGTGTCACTCCTCCGGCTTTCTTTTGAGCTGGGCCGGCCCGATCCCAAGTGTGGGGTGCTGCCTCCGCTAGCGGTACCACTGCGGCCGGAGAGGCCCCCGTCCAGCAGGTCCCCTGGCGGCGTGGAGAATCGCAGGCTGCCGTTCTCGGAAGAGTGCTCCGAGGAGGTGGCGAATGGAGATTGTCTGGAATCGGTGAAGCCAAGAAAGGGATCTTTGATGAAGTGGCGGGATGCTGCATAGCCCACTAGCCACTGGGAGTAGAC
>NW_015766066.1:0-674 GCF_001515625.1 Sinocyclocheilus rhinocerous
ACTAGGGGCGAGACGTGGGCTGATGACGTCATCGTTTCAGAAAATTTACGGTCTGTAAATTTACTCTCCCCCCAATCACTCCTGCTATGCATTCATCAACTAAACGGTAAGAGATCAAATGTACTTCTTGAATCTAAAGGATAGCCTACAGTATACAACATATCAAATACATCAAGCCAGAATCGGGAGAGTCACCTGAGCTGGAACTAATTCAAACACACCCACAGGATTTACCTTGTACTGAGACAACACTTATGATGCCAAGCAGCAAAACACCGAAACAAGTATCTTTCATCACTTGAAGATCGTCATGTGATTTGTGTCTAAAGCACACCTCAGATAAGGAGAAGATACAGCAAACTGCTATCAAATTACTATCAAACTGCTGTCACATCAGTTCATTGTTAGATCATACTTTTGGGCTGATAAATCAAAATGACATGCCAAACTGCCTACATGGAAAGACCAAGACCTGAATTTAACTTTCTGGTGATTTTAGGAACTGTAAGGAAAGCACTTAATAAAAAATTAATAAATAAAATGTAAATAAATAAATATGAGTTCTTTTTTTTATAGTAACTTGTGTGCAGTTAAAAAAAAGTTCAAAGTCTCATGTACTGCATAGATCATATACTCGATTTAAATTACTTTTTTTTTTTTTTTTTAATGTACAT
>NW_015766067.1:0-674 GCF_001515625.1 Sinocyclocheilus rhinocerous
ACTCCAGCTCAGAGCCAGTACGCTGCCGTCTGTAACCAGATTATATACACACTGAGAGTCTGGCTTAAGACTGGATTTCTACAGTACAGGCACAACAAATGTAACTGGGGCACTTTGTGAAAGAGAACATTTAGATATTTCATATGCTTCAATCATCAGTTATGTCCCTCAAATTGCACGAAAAGCTAGTTTTATAAATCTAAACTTGTGATTCACTTTCTAAATGCCTACGATCGAGGCCATCTGAGCGATTTCTCGCCGTTCCGCCTAATTGCAATACGGTACATGCAGGATTCAAAGGCTGGGTCACCACAACATGCAGCGCGAAAGATCAACCGTCAAGACTGTCTTGTCATCGCTTCAAACCAGAACTGCTCCATTACGCGGTTCAGATGAGCCAAAATGTAGGTTATACTCCAAAAACAGCAAGTCAATTAACACCAAATCATAGGTTGAATCTTAACATTTGGAACAAATAACCAGGCCCAGAACATACATGCTAATTGGATCGCGGTTCATGCCTGTATCAAGTATCTGAAGACAGTGAACAGTGTATTTAAATCTAGGCCTTCTCATTAAGATCTCTTTGTTTCGCTAACTCTGCATAAGTAGCGTGTTTGAAAGGGAACGGGAGCAAAGGGGCCTATTGGAATTCACCATCTGTGGGATTCCTT
>NW_015766068.1:0-674 GCF_001515625.1 Sinocyclocheilus rhinocerous
ACTCATCCCACCTCCTCCTGCTTCCCTTCTCTTTTCTTCCCCCTCATTCTCTTTAACCGCCGGTGACAGGCGAGGTTTACCCGGTAGCTAATCAGTGCCGGCGTAGCATAGCAGCACAAAATAAATAAGTGCCACAGCATCACAAATTTGCCATGAAATGGCTCCATCGATGGCAAATTGTGTGTAATATGACTCTCATTTAGCTGATCCGGTCTGACTGCAGTATCCAGCTGACATCTCTGTTTGCTTTCGCTTCTGTTTTGATGTTTTATTTTTTGCTTTTCAGTGTCACTGCAAGAATCGGAGGTAGTGTGAATGTTATATATATACAGACAAAATGGTTACAATCGTTTTCCAAACCAGCTTTCAGTTGCTTATTGTTCCAAGGTTGCTCTCTCAAAGCTCAGGAGACTTGAGTTCTTAGTTACGTTTAATTTAAGTATCAATTGTGTTGCTTCTCCTAAAAACTGAGAAATAAAAATTAAAAGCATAAATCAGTCAATAGCTCATATCCAGTACACTAAAATATTGGTGTAGAAACCATTTTCAATCAGAAATTGCTAGTACATTTGACCATTAATTACAAAACAATGGCAAGTAACACATAATAAATAATGAAATTAATGTAGAAAGACTGAAATAGTATTTTCTTGTAAAACATATTCCAATAATCT
>NW_015766069.1:0-674 GCF_001515625.1 Sinocyclocheilus rhinocerous
TGTTTTAAGCCTATGCATCTACTGCACAGTTTCCTTAGATGAAAAAGCAAATATCGCGGTATTGTCTAGTTATTTTTGCATTTGCATTTTATGATATATGCGCCTCAGAGCATGTTGTAGACGTATTCATCGAGCCATAGTCTTGCTGTTAAAGCTGTAACAAAGGTAATAAGAAATCTGATATGCCGATCTTAATTAACATAATTGTCCTCTAAATTAATTAAATAGTCGCGGGTTGTGGAGTATCATGATTCAATGTATCTTGACTCCTTATTTTAATACATTTACTCAGGAGGAAACTATAGGCTGTGGCATGTGCAACATCAGCATTATAATTGAAATAAGTACTGAAACTTGATTTTTGATGACTTGTGGATCTGTGGATGTTTTATTTACACAAAGGGTTTGAAACACTGCACCTTGTTGACCCGTTTTTTTTTTTTGCCGCAACAGCTAGGCCATAGTTTTCTTTTTCTATATACTCGTAACATATTTTGATGTGTTTTATATTTCATTTTAAATTGTGCGTTATTGAATGTGATGCCAAAACACACTATTAGTACCACTCCGAGCCCTTGTGCCTATACCGCAAAGTCGACATTAACTTATTCTGGACACTTTGTTTCACAGTCGGTTCTGTGAGATAATGGGTCAGGACCTCAGCTCTTACTCCA
>NW_015766070.1:0-674 GCF_001515625.1 Sinocyclocheilus rhinocerous
AAGCTCAGAAAGTGCAAGGCTAGGTGAGAGGGCTTACAGTGGAGAGGAGTACAGATTTTGAACCAATCCTGTTAGCGGTCACAGTCAAAGTCAAAGTAAAAAAATATATATATAAATGTTCCAGCAATATTTGCAGACAGTGAAAGTGTCTGTGTGATGAGGCACTGTGCTGAGGTAGCTACTGGTGTGCATTCAGATGTCAGCATGTGCCATGTTATGCAGTGCAGTGACAGATAGCGGCCATAAAATACACAACACTGGAGTAAAGTAGTTCAGAACACACAGTTTAGTTCAGAACACACATTATATATAAAAATTATATTTACATTTTTTTAATCTGAAAATGAAAAAAATAAATAAATAAATGACTATTAATAATCTAATAGGACCAGAACTTTCGTTTTTTTAATGTTTTATGAAAATTAAATGCAAATAAAAAATCAAATAAAATCACGTAATACTAATAAAATTGATCTTTGCATATAATAATGTACAAATGTACAAAACAACAGTTATTTATATATTATTATTATATTTACATTTAAACTTTTAATTTAAAATGTTTTATTAATCTGAAAATGAACAAAAATATTTTTCTGACTAATTCAAATACTGAATAAAGCTCAAACTGACTGTTGTAGCGAATCAGCTCATGGGGAAATATGAATAATTAA
>NW_015766071.1:0-674 GCF_001515625.1 Sinocyclocheilus rhinocerous
ATCTATGCTTTCATCATACAGGGATTTTGCCAGGCATGGAGGTAAAGCAGAGGATGGTGCAGCAGCTGTGTGTTGTGTGTATTGTGCATAGTACTTCTCCATCCCTGACAAACCAACGGCCTTGCTATGGTGCAGTAACGTATCAAGTAGCGGTGATAAATCTTCAAGATTACCTTGAGGAGTTTTCAGTTTCTGTGCCCGACTCCTTATGGCTGGTGTTGTGGACTGCGTATTTATTCGCTGGTCTAATGTCTTCCTTTGCGTAACTGAGGTGGTGTAGTTAATCCTATATCCCACTTCTGGGTGAATCTTGCTCAAGTTACTGGGCAAAACCCAGTATGCTGGCATATCAGTGACAGTCTTTGTGCCACGAATTCGAACTGTTGCCTCCAACTTGAACAAGAGAGCACCTACATGAGTACAGGTCTCAGCTATCACAATGGGCACACTCCACCTTCCCAGCGCTGCTCACAATGACCCAGGGCTTTAGAGGAGGCTCATTCAATCTCTGTGAGTGCATAACCTGTGTACATGCAGAACAACAGTAAATGAAAAGAGCAGTGGACACAAGTATAATAATAATAACAATTATATATATATATATATATTCTGATTAAATATTGTGTAAAGATGTGTGTTTCACTAATCACAGGTAGGTAAGCAAGATGATACAC
>NW_015766072.1:0-674 GCF_001515625.1 Sinocyclocheilus rhinocerous
CAAACACAAGGAGAATAAATAGGGAGCAAACAAGGAGGGTAACGAAGGAGACGGGTGGAGCAAATGAACCAATAACCAGATAACAAGAAGGGCGGGGTCAAGACAATAGACAGGAGAGCACATGGCATGAACAAACACACGACAAGCCATGTGCTCAAACAAGGACATAGGAATGCTAAGGGATTAAGTAATAACTAGTATAAAAGATAAAAAGAAATAAAAATATGACAGTTTCCTGCATGACACAATTTTGCAAATATTTAAGTAAATGTGCTCTACAAAAGCTCACATACCTTGTACAAACAGTGCTGATGATGATCTGCCAAGTCTCGTAGGCAACAATTCACATATGACTTCCTGTACAATGGGGTTGAAGGAAGCGTTCATCAGAACTAACTCCCACATGGAGAGAGATGAGATGGAGTGATTGACTGTGGACACATGCTCATCTCTGCCCAGAGGACCATGTTCTATCGAGATGGTGAGGACTGTTCTTCCACCCAACAGCCACGTCATGACATCCCAGGATTCATCAGTGCTGCAGTTAAAGTGAACCTCACTGCCTCGTAACACAGTAGCATTCTTGGGTTCTAGATGGATAAAAGAGGCTACAGCTGTGAAGAAGAGAGACACATTTGAATAAACTGTAGACAATGGCATTTTCTGACATGACA
>NW_015766073.1:0-674 GCF_001515625.1 Sinocyclocheilus rhinocerous
GTATTTGTATGATATATATATATATATATATAAATATATATATATAAAATACAAAAATGTAGAAAATACTGAGATATATACCGTATATCGCGATTCAGCCAAAAAAAAAATACAGAGATATTAATTTTTGCTCATATCGCCCAGCCCTACTGATGAGTAAAATTCATGCTAATGAGATCACACCAATTTCATTTGACATATTCTGTGAATGTTCCCTGAACATATTTCACTCTTGTTGATCCAACCAGTGCTGTTGCTGTTCAGATTAGTGCCCTTGCAGAGTTGCGTGCAGTTTTCAGCTTTTTTATGAAAATGGAAACGCCTGTTAGAGTTTAAGTTTTTAATGTTTAGTTATTTTGAGCATTTAAAAGAGTTTATACAATATAAAATGATGTCCGTTTGTTTTTTGGTTACCATTGTGGTGAAGAGTAGAGCTTGTGCTTAGCTGTCATACACACACATGCACGTTCTATAATTGTTTGATTGTGAAGGGTAGCAATGCTGACCATATAGAATGTGTAAATAACATGCTGGCCACCTAACTGATTTATTTAATTTTATGGGAATGTAATGGCCAACATAACATTTGTTCACATGATAAGTAGGATTGTGTATCGATTGTTTTTTTTTTAAGATACGGGTGCCATATCGATACTTTTAAAACCGATGCTTAA
>NW_015766074.1:0-674 GCF_001515625.1 Sinocyclocheilus rhinocerous
ATCGGATTGCCCTCTTCTGGTGGGAAAAGGGGACATGCATCGCCCGTTCACAGCATTTGCCCGTAACTAGCGAGGCTAAGTATTCTTGAGCGCGTATTTGAAATGACGGCATAAAATGTTAACACGCGGTAATTGCATTTATAGGGCTACGCATGATTCATTATAGCATTTATTCTGCACTGCTTCTTTTAAACTCATTAATTAATATTATTGCATATGTTCTGACTTAATTACTTGAAGGTATGGTCTATATATACATATAGGCTATATAATTTAATTAAGATTGGTTACAGCGTGGCTTATAGGCCTACGCAAAACGCATTACATGCTTGCATACTTTTTTTTTTTTTGCTGTATATCAAGTGGTTCTCAAATAATATTTGAACACTACATTTTCACAAAAACAAGTAGGCTATGTTAGGTTTCAAATTATAGATACAAATCAAAGTCAACATGAAATCAAACGATCCCTTGCATGTATTTATTTATTTGTTTATTTGTTTGTGTGTGTGTGTTTTGGATGAAGTCTCTTTTGCTCACAAAGGCTGCATTTATCTGATAAAAAATAGAGTAAAAAAAGTCATATTAGATATTATTACAGTTTAAAATACCTGTTTTCCATATAAATCTATTTTAAAATGTAATTTATCCCTGTGATGCAAAGCTGAATTTTC
>NW_015766075.1:0-674 GCF_001515625.1 Sinocyclocheilus rhinocerous
GTTTATTATATACGAATAAGAGGAAAATTGTTGATGATTTGTTAATTGTATATGGAAAATACCATTATATTTATAAACAAAAATGGGCAAACAATAAAACATCAACAACTGATGCAACATATCGAGACTTTAAAGATGCAAGAAATAAAAAAGGCAAAACGAATTTCCTGCATAATTTATTTGGTATTTGTTTCTTTCTGTTCATTTCCCTGTGACTGTATCAGTGAGTACACTGTGTAAATCCTCTGTATGCATATGTATGTAAATGTATGTAAATGTTCCTTAAGGGATTTTACAGAAGACTAACAGGATGGAAAGTGATATTGAAGACAAACCTGTAAATCAATGATCAAAAACAAAATTCACAAGTAACTGATGACACAGCTGCAGGGGTGGAAATAAATAAAACCAAAAGAACAAATAACAATCTCAAAATCCCCCAATTTAAACATGCAAACAAAAAAAAACAAACAAAAAAAAAAGGATTTTCTGTATACTTGCAAGTTAACTTGTGTCACTGATCATGTGACTCTCTGTACAGTCAGATTTCCTTTATTAAAGCTAAAGACAGACACACCAAATACTGATTCTTATTCAAATTAAAGGAATAAGCCCCGTGACGCCGTGGTGAATTTATAACAGCTAAGGTGCGTTGTTAGGTACGACGCGAAGCG
>NW_015766076.1:0-674 GCF_001515625.1 Sinocyclocheilus rhinocerous
CGGTGCATTTGTCCAATAGCACTGAACTATATTATCTGGACTATTTTTAAAGATCGTAAACTCTATATATTAATAGGCTATTCTTAAAATGCAAAGACTAACAAACAAGCAGGTCCTCGTGAGATTCAGGAAAATCTTTAAGAAGGCGCTCGGCTGATGAATCAAACTGACACCTTTCCTCAACGGGTCATTGCATTCCCGTGCTCCGCAAAAAATAAAAAAACACTGTTCGGGCCTAATGTGACTTCTAACACTTTCCTCTCATAGATACACATTTACTATCCACATACAGCAGTGGCTTCTGTCTAAAAAGGTAGACAGAAACAAATAGGCTACAGCAGAATCTGAGAGCGCAGCTTTATTTAGTTTAGTTTTCGAGTTGGCATATAAACTATTAATAAGGCGAGCACGTTTGTATTTAATTACTCGGCAACACCACTGATAGTAAACCTAATATCAATAATAAATAATAAAAATGTGGTGGATCACTTCAATAAAATTCTGGATCCCATACTAACAACTAACTTTTCGTTTTAACACGCGCACTCACCTTTTTGAGGCATTCTGCTCCACCGCCTGAGCCCTTCCGAGCAAACTGGTGAAACAGGGAAATAAACAATTGGTCTCCGATAGTAATTTCTTCTCAGAATATATGTTTTTCCAGCGTTCCTCTA
>NW_015766077.1:0-674 GCF_001515625.1 Sinocyclocheilus rhinocerous
AACCAGTTTGCTGAGAGTTTCTGATTTATCCACATAAGGTCTGAGCGTGGAAGATTCTGGTGGAAGGGCAGAAGGTACTTGGATCTGGACTGCTTCCTCCTCGCTGATTTCCTGGAGCGGTGAAGTATGCACAGCTGCATCCAAATCTACAGAAAGCAAGACAGATGATGAGCATGCCAATTCAATCAGGGATTCATAAGCAAGTAGATATAATACATACCTTTACTTACCTATTCGATGCACTTCAGAATTTAATGGCACAACCTGTTTTTGCGCAAGATCAATCTTATTATAGACATCTGGCGAAGCAGCTTGGTGGTCCGCGAAGTGTCTCCATGTCTGTCTGCTGTGTCTCTGTGAGAGTGTGTGTCTGGTGCTGTGCTGCAGCAGTGTGAGATGTGAGCGCTGATGCAGTGCGCGAGTCGAGTGCTGGAGAGCTGCAGATAAAGGCCTCGAGAGCAACAAACTCACACACCGCTGGCAAACATGCATGACGACTCAGTTTTCCTGGCTGGAATAAGAAAAGATTCAGTTTGTATCACAGCGTTACTATATCCTAGACATGAGCTGACATCTTTTAAAAATATGACATTACCTGTTTTCGGTAGTACCATATAAACCTCCTCATATACAAACTACTACCAGTTCGCGTGTTGTTTCCAGTCTTCTTCGCT
>NW_015766078.1:0-674 GCF_001515625.1 Sinocyclocheilus rhinocerous
TAAATATATTCAAATGCAAATAAAAAGCACTCCACATCTTTTGTTTGGAAAAACAAACCAGGTACACAACAAAATATACATCCAACACCAGTGTGAAGGTGTTTAAACAGTCAGAAAAGTGGAACAGCGCTTATTTCCCTGTAAACAATTAAAGCTTATTAATGTCATGAGCAGTTTTCACCTCACCAGCACTGGCTAACACAGCAAGATCAGTACAATTATTTCTTTTATCATTCTTTGCTGTGTTTGGTCAAAACTTAACATAAAAGTCTGATACCACTTTTAAAATTTGGGATTCAAAAATCTCTATAACATGGAACTAAAAGTTTTCTGATGTTGAAATACAAACAAAGACTAAATTAACAAGAAACAACTAAGAGATCTTCTTTATTTTAATTTGTCTTTTTAATTTTTCAAATTGAATTATGTTGATAACATAATTTGTAATTAAAATATTTTGACTATATTTATTTATGATTATTAAATAAATATAATAAATAAATAATATAAAACAAATGAAAATGTATATTTTACATTATTATTTTAATTAGTATGAATTACTAAATTGAAATAATAAAATTGATTTATTTTACTAGTTAAAATTATTTTTTATTTTTTTACTTATTTTACTAGTGGTTTCAGATGTTTTCATTCTTTATACACACACACACACA
>NW_015766079.1:0-674 GCF_001515625.1 Sinocyclocheilus rhinocerous
GAAGACAACGATTCAAACAACTTTCTGTTGTGGTAAAATAGTGTTCTATTTATATATTTAATTTGGGCTTGTCAGCACCTCCCCGTGGATTACCGCGGAGTTGTTTTCGTTCATAATGTCTGGTCGGGGGTCTCTTGCGCATCCTCCAACCAAAACGGTTCTTGTGGTCAGGAACGGAGATGCTTTTTATACCGGCCGAAAGTTTGTAATCAATCAACGCCAGTCATCCACTTTTGACAGCTTTCTGAACACTGTCACTCGAGGCATCACAGCTCATTTTGGGGCAGTGCGAAATATTTACACCCCTAACAAGGGTCACAGGGTGGTGGATCTGGAGCAGCTGGTAAATGGAGAGATATATGTGGCAGTCGGAGCAGAGAGACTGAAAAAAAATGGAGTAAGTTCACTCATCCACAAGATTGTAATGGTGCAGTTATTTACAAGAGAGTAACTAAATTGCTGTGGTATTGGTATAGTCTTTAAAAAAAAGGAAACTTTATTGATTATGAAATAATGAATATAAAATCTTAGTAGCCTAACACAGGGTTAATTTTAATGTTTTTGTTAAATAGCCTATAATAATGTGTACAGAAAGTGTACATTTTAATTACATTTTTTACATTTAACATTGCAATGCAAAACCATCAAAATAATATACTTGTTCTGTTATATTA
>NW_015766080.1:0-674 GCF_001515625.1 Sinocyclocheilus rhinocerous
CTATTAACTAGTTGCTTATTAGCATGCATATTACTATCATATTGGGTGTTTATTAGCACTTCTAAAGCACATATTAATGTCTTATTCTGCATGACCGTATTCTAGATCCCTTAATTCACCCCATACCTAAACTTAACAACTACCTTAACTATTAATAAGCAGCAAGTTAGGAGTTTATTGAGGCAAAAGTCAAAGTTAATAGACTTGGACCTGAAAATAAAGTGCAATAATAATAGTAGCATTGCAGGAACTGAATACTATAAATGTGCAGGAATAGCAGCATATATTCTCTTAGGGCACATATAATGCAATATTGAATTTTACTTGATCATTTTGAAGGAAATCAGATTACTGTACAATAAGACTCATAACTCCCTCCCCACTTGAAAAATGGCTGTGAAATTTTAAAATTACATAAGGTTGTTGTGGTGGAAGAAAATATACTAAAAATATGTGGAAAATATTACATAATATAAAAAAATATACTAAAAATATATATATAAAATGAAGTCCGATTTATGTATGTAGTGTTTTTCACAATACACACTGTTTCAGTGTTATGTTAATGTTAATAATATCTTCATGCCTTATAGTCGCATTTAACAGATGGATGATAATATAGCTGCATTTTGTGACAATAAAAGTAATCAAGCAGTTGAAATTTGATTATATAT
>NW_015766081.1:0-673 GCF_001515625.1 Sinocyclocheilus rhinocerous
AAATATGAGACAAAAACTCATACAGGGGCATTTTTGCCCCAATATTTTGAATTTTAGGGCATAACTTCGTTTATATTTGTCAACAGTCAGTTAATGTATGAAGCGTAAGATGATGTACAGGTCTGGGGGCGGGTCCAGTGCGTTAACTGCGGTAAAATATTTAAATCGCGTTATTTTTTCATAATTAATTAATTAAGTTAACAAACTGACAGCCCTAAATATATATATATATGTGTGTGTGTGTGTGTGTGAATATTAATAAATTAATATTAAAATATGAATATATACACACACACACACATTTTAAATAATTATATCCAGTCCCTTATTCTTCAATATTAGATATGAATTCAAATACCCTTTATTTTTTATTATGGCAGCTAGATGGCTGGTTTTGTTCCCTGGAGCTGCACAAGCATCAATGACATGGCTGCCAACTTGGGGGTTTAGGAGGAAAGCAGGAAGGCAGCTGGCCTACAGAAACATTTGAACACAAACAGAGAGCGAAATAACATGACATTTGTCTCATTTCATGTTTTGCAAACTGTAGGTAGGTGTAGTATAATGTTCTACCTTGTCCTGCAATATAATGTGTCCTGCTTTATAAAGGAAGTGATTATGAAAGTCAGTTTTTGCACTGAAAACCAGAAGATCTTGGAGATGAAGATCACAC
>NW_015766082.1:0-674 GCF_001515625.1 Sinocyclocheilus rhinocerous
CACTTGGTTTAGCGGAACCTTTACGATTAATTAACCGTGACGTTTAAAAGCGCGGTTAATCACGAAACCGGTTAATCGC
Source organism: Sinocyclocheilus rhinocerous (assembly GCF_001515625.1). Taxonomy (NCBI): domain Eukaryota; kingdom Metazoa; phylum Chordata; class Actinopteri; order Cypriniformes; family Cyprinidae; genus Sinocyclocheilus; species Sinocyclocheilus rhinocerous. The sequence goes on from NW_015766082.1 coordinate 80, forward strand.
TGCATCCCTAGTTCAATCTGAATGAAATGGGTTTTTCATAGTAGCTGAATACTGATCTTCTGTCATACCTGTTCTGTTGAGGAGCATTGGGGTCTTGTTTCTTACTCTTGGAGCCCATACTGTCCTTTTTTGTTTTCTTCTTCTTGGGCTTCCCTTCTTCATTTTCTGCTTCATCATCTTCATCATCTAACGGGACCTCAATCTCTGGCTCCTTTAGCAGCCCGTAGAATACCTGGTACCATTAGAAACAAAACATACATCATTAAAACACACAATCATTTTCAAATCAGAGATGATTTCAATTCAAGAGACTGCAATTATGAGATGATTTTTTAAATCACTTTAAATGCCTTTCCTCATAATTTCCTCAAAGATCAAACTTTCTCATTATGATCCCATCGAGTAACTTGACGATATTACAAAACACCCCTAATACACTAGCTTTCAAAAGGATTTTTTTTTTTACAGAAATTAATACATTTATTTGTATTATTTGTACAAAATATTCCTACTTCAAATAAATATTGTTCTTTTGAACTTTCTGGAAAAGAAAATCACGGTTTCCACAAAAATATTAAGCAGCACAACTGTTTTC
>NW_015766083.1:0-674 GCF_001515625.1 Sinocyclocheilus rhinocerous
TCACAAATGTAGCTGCTGGCATTAAATTGGTTAATCAAATTTCAAAACGCCTGCCACAAATGTTTGGCAAGCCTTCATTGCCCTAGTCAAGCCTAAAGCCTTTGGACATGAAACCAAGAAACACTTCGAATTGGTCATATGGTGACTCATCTAGAAATTGCTTAATAAATAAAACTTATTAAAACCATCATCAGCCCGTTATTCACAAAATTATTCAATCTTATCCAATTTAAAGGCTGCATGGTAAACAGGCCGCAGACTCAAATGTCCGACAGATTTCGACGCCATGCGTTTTTTAACAGTATCTCTAAAAAAACGAACTATTCTAAAGCTTTTACATAATTAATAGAAACTTTATTTAGTGTTATGATGACAGAAAAAGTTCAGTGCTGATGTTGATTCTGGTAAGCCGGTGGCCGAAATGCGGAAAATAATCTAAACTAAAGAGATAAACAGGAAAAGGCGTCGGCTATGTATCAGACAACACTTTAAACTCCAAATGTGGACAAGAGAACATAATTGTGGTAATACTGTATCTCTTGAATTTTATATCTTCAATGAACGAAAAGATTACAACACGAGGAACTGCGGCTGTGTCTCAACACCTACCGAGGTGCTTTCCTTGACAGCATTTTTGAGGCAACGCAACGCTAAGAATGCTGTCTATAAAGGCA
>NW_015766084.1:0-674 GCF_001515625.1 Sinocyclocheilus rhinocerous
TATGAGTTGCTAAGGGACTAAACAAACCCAAACTGCCTGTTTCCTGTTTTTTCCTGTGAGACTGAGTCTTCAGGCAGAGCTTACAGAAAGATCTGTCATTCTGACTGTAATGCATGCACAAACGTAAGACATTACTGTCAATTAACAGTTAATCTAACATTTTCCACAACAAATCAAAGCAGTGCATTGTTTGAAAAAAGCTCTCGGTACTTTAAAACACATTAGACACATTGATAGCATCACCACGTTACAGATGCTGGTGTTTATTTTGATTTCAGTGCAGAGAACAATGCTATTAAACTGAAACTGCTTGCTTTGCATTTGTGTATTTTAAGTACTCAGAAGTTTCTGAAATGTATTTTAATGCATTGTATGTGTGTAAAATGTGTCTCTTAGAAATGAAGAGCCACAACTTGTCTCGCCTAAACAGCCCCCAGCTTCACCAGTACAGAAAGAGGTTAAAGACAATAAGGAGGTTAAAGAGAAAACCCCTGACCAGTTTGACAGTGTAGATGTGTCCTCAGAGAAACTGAGCCATCCCACAGGCAACAGAGTCAAACCTCCACAGAGAAGACCACCAACAGCCCTCACCTCTGCCGGACAAGTGAGCCTAATTTGAGTTGATTTGAAGTTTATTTCCGTTTAAGAGATGAATTGCAACAAAATGAATCAAG
>NW_015766085.1:0-674 GCF_001515625.1 Sinocyclocheilus rhinocerous
AATCTTCTGTTTATTCAGCAACTGCTATAGGGATTTCCTGGAGTTCTTCTGTGGGGCGTATTTGGAGTTTCCGCGCAAGAGCGCCCTCTGGCCTTCGGATGGAGATTTACTACCGATTACAGAACCGTACTTCCATGACAAGATGCGCATGACAATCGCAGCTTTTGCCAAATCACAATAATTGATTGCGATTGCGATTTAATTTCGATTAATCGTGCAGCCCTAGTGGAACCCCCCCCGTGCCGTACCATGCAGTGGAAAAGCGCCATTAGACTGGTCAGTTGTTCAGAGAACCCACCGGCTTATTGTTTATGAAAATATGTAGTTTAACTATTAACTGCATTTGAACAATGAACAAACCTGGGTTTTATAACTTGTAAATTTGGAAAAGTGAATCAAAACAATCTCCTCACAACCATCAACAGACAATATGTTCAGACTAACAAGAACAGTAGTTCAGCACATCTGTCTTTATTTCTTTGGTCTGGTAGTTTAGTCCTGAGGGTCAATTTGGGATATTTTCCCACAGCTCTCTTACTCGTGTACCTGGGTGTGCATACAAGAACAGTCTCACCTTGGAAACAGATGTGGCATGATGACATCAGACCCACAATGCAGTGAGCACACAAGCGCACGTGTGCACCCCACCCCCCACCCCACCCCACACACACACA
>NW_015766086.1:0-674 GCF_001515625.1 Sinocyclocheilus rhinocerous
TATATATATATATATATAGAGAGAGAGAGAGAGAGAGAGAGCACAAGATTACCAAAATTTAAACTAAAAATAAATGAAAACCAAAAAAGCTAAATTAAAACCGTAATAAGCATAATTATATATAAATAATGCTAAATGCCACTGCAGTTTTTGTACATTTTCTTTCCATTCTTTTTAGAAACAGATTAAAATGCTTTGCAATACACAATTCATTCTAACCCACATGAGAGTAATCATTCATAATCATTTTTAATTACTTTAGGAATGCATTTTACTTTAAGTAGTGCTCTTTATGGAAATTTCCAACTCTGTAAAGTTAGTCTGAGTGAGTGACAGTAAGCAAGGTTATTTTGTAAGAATTGCAGTGATATAGCAACCATGACCTCTTGGACAGTTCTGCGGTGGCTCATTTAGTATGCTCATAAAGTTAACTAAAATCCAGAAATGATGGTGATATTTCATTAAATTACACCCTATTTGATATAATACACTACTATCTTCTGAAATGAAAGTGGTGTTGTAACTGTGCAGCTTTCAGTGTTTAATTCTTTTATTTATTTTATTATTTCCGAAAGGGAAATGCTCCCATGCCAGACATTGCCTTGGGGAACTCTGGGAAATGGGCACATCAACATCATTAATGGCTCCAGATTTCCGTTCAGCCAGTTTATTAC
>NW_015766087.1:0-671 GCF_001515625.1 Sinocyclocheilus rhinocerous
ATAATGTTCTTTTTAGCAGCATCATATGACCCCTTTAATGCAATGCTATTTTTAATTGTATTTGTATTCATTCATTCATTCACTTACTTTGTATTATAATAAAAAAGCTTGAATTTTGGAATTTTAAGTTAATCACAATGATGACACTACAAAAAACTACAATGATGTAGTAAAACAAAGCAAATCTTTGTTTATGTTTTTCAACATTATTTCGTTTTTTTAGTGCATGTATTAATTATGCAAAACTTCAAATGAGAAGTTTGATTCACTTTGACCTTTTAAAAAGCATTGGAAAACAATTGCGTTTAACCCATTTAAATCTGAGAATGAGCTTCACACGCGTGGCATGGTAAAGCATCTACAGCTTAAATGTTATCCTCCTTTAGAGGATTACCGAAATTCTGTAAATTGGTCAGGGTGGATTTGCAATTTTTGCTTGGTAATCAGTCCCATTTTCTCTGATGGCTTCTATGTCTCTTCTTGTTCATGTAAATGAAAATAGCTGTCAGAAGTTATCTATTTATGAAAGCGGCGGTGGTTTTGTAATAATGGTGTTTGTTCTTTATGTTCCAGCATGCCGCTCCTCTACAGACAGAATGCTATTGTCACTCCAGAAATGTACTCTGAGAGGAATAAAAGATAAAAGGTGAAATAAATGGTTCCTCACACAA
>NW_015766088.1:0-674 GCF_001515625.1 Sinocyclocheilus rhinocerous
TGACTAAAATTAAAAAAGTGAAAAAGCATAATAGGACCCCTTAAAAATTTTTGAATCTTATTGCATTAAACACAAGTGGAAATATTAAAGCAAGTGGCAACTACACTCAAATTATGCAGAATATTTTCTCAGAATAACAATAACTTCAGTTTTCTTAATTTTTACTCAATGCCACTTTTGTTTGTTATTTTCTTATTTAATGCATGTTTTAGTGTGGCTTAAGTAGGCCTATGCAAATATTGTTTTGGTTCACTGTGAAACAAATTGTATATGATAGAAATTACCAGTCACTTCTAAACTCTTCCGCATCAAGGAAACACAGCAGTCAGCAGCAGATCTTCATTCAGTTTAATGCACTCAGGTAGGTATTCTGCAGCAATTGAGTTGGATGCTAAAGGGTTAAAGTAAATCTCGAGAGCTGGGAAAGATTTCGTGGCTGATTCTAGAACTCAGTGAGTTATTGCTTTTATTCTAGGAGCAGTCAGGCTCTCATTGGCAATACATCGTGGTGCTCAATATCCGATCCGTGAGGTGCCAGTTATGAAGACTGAAGTTGGCACAGAATTTGTTTTCCATCGCTTAAGCGACCGGGCTGCAGCCTCTCCAAGAACATTGATTGCCCTTTTTCTTCCCCTCATCTTGAGCAGATACAGTAGTGTGGCAGCAACTTGTAA
>NW_015766089.1:0-674 GCF_001515625.1 Sinocyclocheilus rhinocerous
AGGAACATAAGAGAGAGGGACCACAATAGTCCATGAGTGTTCTTTTGGTCAAAGCGCCTCTTTGGATTCACACCTACCATGCATGTATGTGTGTGTGCTTCTGTGAATATGTCTAGAACAATAGGAAGGTGATCACAAACCCTCTTGAAACTCCACCACGAGTAATTTGCTTTCAACATCCATATGTGAAAAAGAAGAAAAAACTGTTGTTGCTATGATGACAGTAAAATGTTTAATTCAAGGCCCCACTGCTGCTCTGATAACACGGTGTGTGCGGTTTGTTTAATGGTGTTTGATGTACCATATTTTACCTGAAGGTGGAGGTTAAAACAACAACAGTTTTTTACAAGTTCGGAATATCATCCACCAATGCGCAAGGGCAGCAACAGGGATAATCATATTCTTTCATCCTCAAGGAGGGATGATATCTTCAAGCTCTAGTCCAGACATGCTAATGACTGTGTCACATAGCTGACAGTGTCACATAGCCGACAACAAAAGAAAAAACGCCACAACCTTCGATGGCCTCAGATCCTCCTCCTGCCTCCACTTTAGCGAGTCTTTAGTGGTGGGTACAGAAAGGTCGTGGGGTGAGGAGGGGGCTTTGTGATGGGGGAAACAGCAGTCGCGTTGCCATCCTGATGACTTAGTTTGAGTAGAAATCCTCTAATAAA
>NW_015766090.1:0-674 GCF_001515625.1 Sinocyclocheilus rhinocerous
CATTTCAAAATCTGTTTCCACACATCGTACTCCTTTGCAAACATTTGATTAAAAACTTTTGACCTTCTTTCAAAAACGTTAAACTGTTTATACACTTTAAACGTCTTATCTACATCCTTTACATTTTTGCATTAACTTAGATATTTTGTTTCAAGTCTTCAATCTTTTTTTTTTCTACACTCTTTACACTTTTGTATATACGCCCTTTAACACTTAAATGGTTTGTTTTAAGTCTTGAAATTTGATTTCTACAATTTAAACTTTGTTTCTACACTCTTTACATTTTGGGAAAAGGGTTGTTTATGTATGCCCGAAATGAACTTTGGCACTTGGCACTTCACACCTATACATTACGCTTTGACATCTAGACAGTTTACAGTGAAGTCGAGTTTTTCACATCTAAACCTTCTGCACACTTTAGTCTGAAGGGGGAAAAGATCTTCATGTATTCCAGAACAAAACAAAAGTAATGTTTAACACTTGGCATTTTACACTTTCTCCTCATGTATGATGTTTGCAGTGCAGACAACCGCGTCTCGAGCAGGAAAAGTAAGTGAATACACATGAACTTTCCACACTGTTACACGTTTCAGCGGGAGAGGCTCTTCACGCAGCATGTCCGTGGCGGTGGGTGAAGACTCTCCGGAGTTTCTTACCTTTTACAGGAGGGCAAA
>NW_015766091.1:0-674 GCF_001515625.1 Sinocyclocheilus rhinocerous
CAAGTCGGAGGTAAGTCGGACACTTTTCTAACCAGCATGCATCTCGCGGTTCTGCGCAGAATTTGCTCATCTCAAACAAGCCCAATGTGACGTGGCGTGGGCGAACGGAACAGAGAGGATCGCGGGTGGCGAGACACCGACGGCCACAGACTGTCGAAACTCCACGTAATAATGTGAAATATTGTTATGTTGCCTACTTATTGTTATCTGTACAAAACACTGAGATCACTAGTCTTGATCTGGAAAAAAATGTATCCTTTATTTATTTTTTCATTTTCATTACAAATCATAAGATATCACCATCACAATTTCAGTAAAAAATGAACCAACATTGCAGTGTCATAGATATTTATAAATCAATATCTGTAGTCTATTAAATAATAGAGCTGTTTATTCAAAAATTAGTTGGCCAATTTGGTGTTGTCCCCCTTGGTAGCTATTTATAATGATACAATAAACAGCAACATCAAACGAGGTTTTCTTAACCAGTTAGCATTAATAAAGTGTGTCACAAATAAAGTACTATATACTGTGTATGGGCTATATTACTTTATTCATGTCACACCTAGGCTATAGTACAGGCTATATTACACTGTGCTCTTACTGTAATCTACACACTACACTGTAAAAAGTGTAATTTTAACTGTAAAATTTTGTAAAAACGCTACGGAAAA
>NW_015766092.1:0-674 GCF_001515625.1 Sinocyclocheilus rhinocerous
TGTTTGTTTGTTTTTTGCATTGTGTATAAGTACTTCTTTAGAATTGTCTATATAATGCATTTTTATGCATTAAAAATAAAATGTTAAGTCGGCATAAATATTGGCACAATGCAAAAAAATTTCAATGTTAGAAAAAATGGGCTCCAATTTCTTATATTTTATATATTCATATCTTATATTACATATATTTATAATATATTTCTTATATTTTGCGTAGACCTCACTGTGCCAGTATAACTCACAATGATCTGTGACTGTGGTATAGTCGTTCTAGTGACCTTTCAAAATGAGGGAAAAGCTAGTTATGTGGTATTTTAATTGGTGACATTTCAAATACCAAGTGTACACAATAAGTACACAAAAGGCAGACCACTAATCAGATATTTTTTGGCATTGTGCGGACAGGAGAGCAGACTGGCGAGTTTTCAATCTGTGCGTAACATCCTGGACAAAGCCACGGAAGCCTCTAGTATCCTCACAATCCGAAACGTTCACGTGGATGATAGCGGTTACTACACCTGCTCTGCCAGTAGTGTGGAGGTGAAACGAGAGCTTACTACTGTAGTCTTAGTTCACGGTAGGTAACAAAATAACTACGCCTGTACTACTATAAATTGAAATATTATAATATATAGTTCAATCATGACAACTCTCGGAACATTTTAGCATGGTGA
>NW_015766093.1:0-674 GCF_001515625.1 Sinocyclocheilus rhinocerous
AGCGGACGTTGAGGCTGGGGTGTGAGTGATCGCAATACGGAAACAAGCCTCGTGCGGAAGAACAAGCCGAATGTATTGTTCGGTGACTACAACAAATCTGGACAACCGATATGGACTCTCCACCAGAGCGCTCACAACTGTGCGCCCGTATTGCTAAGCATCTTTTTTGTTGTTGTTGTTGTTTTGTTTGTTTCGCTTTGCAATACATGCAGCACATCAAACCTTTAAAAACTCCAGGTAGCAAGCAATTCCAGAAGCAGCGAATAAAGAACTGAATGAGACGAAACTCATAATCACATTCTTTTCCTCAGTCATGTGTTATCTACACAAACATGTACAGATCTTCCACTAAGGAAAGTGATGTTAATAAGTTGCATTGTACAGGTAAATGCTCTGAGAATTAAACAGTTGTCACAGGACGAAGGTTTTCTGCTGCAGGTGTCGTTCTGATTTAAATATGTACAAAGACTGGTGTAGGGGCTTTAACCAGCAGGGGGCGCAGTAGGATCTCAAATGGAGGTCAAACTGAATCTATTGAAGGAATAGTTCACCCAGAAATGAAACTTCGCTGAAGTGGCCAAGATGTAAACGAGTTTGCTTCTTCATAGGAATAGATTTGGAGAAATTAACATTCCATCACTTGCTCACAAATGGATCCTCTGCAGTGAATGGGT
>NW_015766094.1:0-674 GCF_001515625.1 Sinocyclocheilus rhinocerous
GGTTTCCAGTTTTTACTTTGCTGTCATCATCTGGACAAACTCTGTGGGGGGAAATAAAATGAATGAGATCAACGTGCCAATCTTCACAAACTGATTTCATAATTATACTGCAGGCTTGGCATTTATTCAGACAAAAATCCACTTACATATAAAAATACCACAATGCACCAATGACATTAATATAGGGAAATACCTTCATAGTTGACCTGGCCGTCACCATCAATATCTGCCTCCCGGATCATCTCATCCACTTCCTCATCTGTAAGCTTCTCCCCCAGATTTGTCATGACATGACGCAACTCTGCTGCACTGATATAACCATTTCCATCCTGTAAAGCATTAGTCATTGAAAGAGATAAACATTCTTTCCACATTTGTTTTTTCCAAAGAAATGCCTTCAATAAGAGGCATTTATAAGCGAGTACACTTCACTACCTTATCGAAAACTCTGAATGCTTCTCTGATCTCCTCCTCGCTATCCGTGTCCTTCATCTTCCTGGCCATCATAGTAAGGAACTCTGGGAAATCAATTGTTCCATTGCCTGAAGGGGGGAAAAGCCAACAGATTTAGAAAAAGAGAAGAGCTATTCTAACATGGCATTATTTGTGGAAGGGCTTCCTCACCATCCGCATCAACTTCATTGATCATATCCTGAAGCTCTGCCTCTGTAGGA
>NW_015766095.1:0-674 GCF_001515625.1 Sinocyclocheilus rhinocerous
CCCTGTTGCCAGGGGAACGCAAGATGGACAATCAGAAAGAGCTGATTGTATTCTGTGTCCAACAACTTTAATAGAAAGATCAGTTTCTTTCTTTCTTTCTTTTTTTTATTGCTGCTGCTTTTTTAGCAGTTTCCTTATGGTTTACTTAGGTTATTTATATAGATAGATAGCATGGAGTCTTTCCAATAAAATTGGTTAATTTCATTGCATTTGGTCAGTTAATAAATTAATATTTATATTCGCAGAATTATCCTTGCCGTATTCATTCAGTCGTTTGGAAAGGGATGAGAAGGGTTTGCCTTTAAATTAGTGTCATGTTGTCGCCCTCTTCTGGACATTGTTGCTGGTACAACACTGGTGTGAAGGCTGCTTATAACTACTGATTCTGAAACGAATCAGCATGTTTTTGAAAATAATAGTCAGTGTTCTTCCACAGCAGATGCTTATTTCCTTCTGTGGGCTCAAATGGACATTATTTTTACACATAGCATTGCATATGTGACAGATATCTATGTATGTGACGCCATCAAATTAGGTTTAAAGACCTTCTGTTGACGGTGTATTTAATATTTCCCCTTTTCAACACTGCTTACATAATGCTAATATTCAGCAGTTAAGCTCTATATGAGGAAAGTAAAAGGAATAACGTGACATATTTTAGAGGGGGGAAAAAA
>NW_015766096.1:0-674 GCF_001515625.1 Sinocyclocheilus rhinocerous
AATACTCTCCTCCCATAAATTTTGCGTCTGAAAGGGAAACTCCTAAAATCCATATTCAATAAGGTCAGGTGCAAAAAATAACTGTCCACGCCTTTTCAGCATTAATTCTTCACTGCACGTCTTTAGTAAATCCTGGCAAGTACTATTTTAACACCAAAAGACGGTTTGCATTGGCGCAAGCTGTTAGTAAATCTGGCCCTTTGTTATTAAATACCCGTGAAGGCACTTTATTTCCACTTTCTGAATATTTCCTTCATTTTAGTTAAAATAAACACATTTCCTGATATGTGATAGTATAAAGGAAAATAATTGGGAAAAGGCAGATTCAAACTCGGGTCGATTGTGTCAAAAGCTACCGCCACACACCTTACACCCTACGCCACTATTGCTTTTGTTTGACGGGCGTCTTTTGTAATGTTGTCTATCCCAACCAAACATTGGTGGGCAGAGCTAGTGTAAATAGCCTCTGCCAACAAGGTAGGCTATTTGCGCTTAGTGTAAATAGACACTCTGTAATTCAAACTAAGCTGCAAAAATGACTTACTCTGGTCTTCTGCAAATTTGTGACATCACATATCCATGTTTACACGTTTACATGTTATTGGGTGAGCATAAATTTGGCCTGTCAAGTCACAATGAGCAAATAAAAAGAAATATGTAAATACTGTTTTTCA
>NW_015766097.1:0-674 GCF_001515625.1 Sinocyclocheilus rhinocerous
ATATATTTTATTTATACTGCACTTTTCTTACACCCAAAGCGCTAACAAGTATAGTACAAAATATATCCATTAGAATAAGAAAACACAACAATAAAAGAACAGTAGTAGTAAATAAAATAGGGAGAGTAAATAAACCAAATCAAGAAGACAAAGTTAAGATGAAAACACTATCTTAAAAAGATTCCAAACTTTTGGGATAGTCTTTCTCCTTCTGTAAGAAAACAATGAATCACAGAAGGTAAATGTAAAGTTAGAGAAACGAACAGTACTGTTTACAGTTCAAATCAGACACAATGTGCTATCTATTCAGAATCTATCAGTGAATTAGATTCTGTTAAAAAGGTTTATTTGTCATTAGGATGATTTTGTCCATGCAGGTAAAATCAAACACAGATCTTAGTGTGATGTCAGTTTTCAGTGCAGTATCTTTTCTCATCTATGGCCAATCCTTCATACTTGTTTTTCTCCCTGTCTGCTGTGAAAAAAATTTAATAAAATTTGGAATGTCGCAACTGACCAATCAGAATCAAGTATTCCAGAGAGCCAAATAATAATTTTGCATAAAGCACATGATGTTTCGCTCTCACTATAGGATCTGCATGTAATACTCACCATTTCTGGAGCTCCTGCGGCGATAGTAAATCCCACCAGCAGCAGCTACAACAGTCACCAGC
>NW_015766098.1:0-674 GCF_001515625.1 Sinocyclocheilus rhinocerous
AACGACAACACAATGGAGAACGGATTCACGGTGAAGCTGCGAGACGCTCGTGTTGAGCTGATATAGAGGACAAACAAAGCACGACGACACGCCGAAGACCTTCATCATCCCGCTCATGCAGAGCTACAGAAACACTACAATAACCATCACAGACACACACAAGACCTACCAAGAAAAAACACACATGTATCCACAAACACAGACGACACACAGCATCTTACCTCCTCCTGCGCCACTGATAAACACTCAAACAGCCGGCTGACCAGCTGAGCCAGCGGAGGAGGGGCGAGAGACAGAGACAGACACAGAGAGAGAGAGAGAGAGATGGGCTGCAGCAGCGAGAAAGTGCATTAACATCAGCACATTCATTTATGATCACATGAGCAGCTGCGCAGAACCTGAACGACGTCATTTAAAGGTGCAGTACATACTTAAGCACATCTTTCCACTGCAGAGGAAACAATAGCTGCATCTGAAGTGGCTTTAGATGTATTTACACAGACTGTTTAATGATAAATGCATTTACACCACAAAATTTCAAACGCATAAATAATTTTATAAGATTAATGTTTTTGAGCATACAAGTTAACTCTTTCCCCACCAGCGTCTTTGCTGATTTTCACTAAAACTTCATTGCCCCCAGAATATTTTGTTGTATGAATATCTGAACATGC
>NW_015766099.1:0-674 GCF_001515625.1 Sinocyclocheilus rhinocerous
AATAAAAAAGGTAATTGCAACTTTTTATCTCACAATTCTGACTTCTTTTCTCACAATTGCAAGTTTACATCTGGCAATACTGACTTTTTTCTCAGAATTGTGAGAAAAAAGTCAGAACTGTGAGATATAAACTCACAATTGCGAATAAATGTCAGAACTGTGAGATAAATTTGCAGTACTGAGAAAGTCACAATTGTGATATGAACAAACAATTCTGATTTTTTTCTCAGAAACTCGCAATTGCATGTTTTAAAGTCAGAATTGCGAGACTGCTAAATTTTCTCTTTATAACATGCAATTGCAAGGTAGAAGGTCAGAACTCTGTCAGAAAATAGTCTTTTTTCCTCAGAATTGGACTTTATAACTAATAAGATATAATTAATAAGATCATTTAATTAAATAATTTATAATTAATAAGATATAAACTCGCAATTCTGACTTTATAACTCGCAATTGCGCGTTTGTATCACGCAATTCTGAGAAAAAGTCTGAAACGTGAATTTATATCTCACAATTTTGACTTTATTTCTCGCAATTGCAAGTTTATATCTTGCAATTCTTAGAAAAAAGTCAGAACTGGGAGTTTATATCATGCAGTTCTGAGAAAAAAAGTCAAAATTGTGAATTACCCTTTTTTTTTTTTTTTTTCAGTGGCGGAAACAGGCTTACATGCT
>NW_015766100.1:0-674 GCF_001515625.1 Sinocyclocheilus rhinocerous
TGATTGGCTCCTGAAAAGTGGGTGTTACTTTCCAGAATGAAAGGGGGAGGGGTTAAAAGTAAAAGGGATTCCTGATGTCAGCCAAAAAGGAAAGTTGTTTCAGAGGTGGAGCAGGTGATTACTGTTCATTTTGATGAAAGATTAAGAAAACAAACTTTTATTTCTGTATTGATGAAATGCTCACAATAAGATACTGCATTAGAAAAGCAAATATATCCAATTCTGAAGTTTAAAGACGGTCATCACTAGGTTTTGAGATGCAGGCATGTTTTTGGATGGAAATCAAACTTACCATCGCTGTCGTAGTACATTCCAAGCCAGACGCTCATTTTACCTTTCCATACAGAAGGACTGTACTTAACGATGAAGTCATTCTCCTCCGCACTTTTTACTGTCAAGAGATCTAAAAACGTAATAGGGAAGGTTAAACTGTACCATATAGTGCATAAAAATAATGCACAAGTTTAGATATTTCAGTGTGTTATAGTTTGCAAATTGTAAAAAAGTAACCACCATATCCTCTGCACATGTCTTTTGCATCTTGAATGGAGTAGCTTTTGGCAACATCCTCCTCTCCATGGACGAAGTGATAGCAGTTGAGGCTGAATGGCAACCACGTGCGTCCATCTGCAGGACAGTCTGTACAGATAGGACTTTAAAGTTAACATCTCAAC
>NW_015766101.1:0-674 GCF_001515625.1 Sinocyclocheilus rhinocerous
CTCCAGATAAAACAAAATCATGCTGACATGTTGTCTTACTGTAGTATTATGTTGTTGTTTTTTCATGCAGTTCAATAAAGCGGAACTTAATGAAGCAGAACGCACTCGACTAATTGACCTGTGTTTGTTCTGGGACCTTCCGGTTCCATCTCCTACAAATCAGGAGTGGCTGTTCCAGCAACTGCTGACACATGCTGTAAGCACAATTATTTAGCTTGATAATTAAGTCATTTTTTAAAAGCCTTAGTTCAATGATTGATCTGAAATATGCATGGTCATAGTGAAATATGCATGATCATAGTGCATGGTGAATATTAAAAATATATTCAAGTTAATGTGTAACAGTTTTGTTAAATAATCCTTAAACATTGTTTCTTTAAATTAGATTTTTTATTTTTTGTTCATATTTTCAGGTTCTTGGACGTGTAAAGAAACAAATCAAAGACTTGCGCAGAGGGATGAAGGACACTGGGATCTGGCCACTTATTTCCCAAAGACAGGATGTTCACAGGGTCCTTTTTCCAAGGGAGTCAACAGAAGTTATTGATTCACAGGTAAATGTAATTACCATTACCTACATAACCTTTTTAAAATTGTGTTATAACAAATGTATGCATTTAGCAGATGCGTTTATCTGAACCAACTTACAATGCATTCCAGCTATACATTTTATT
>NW_015766102.1:0-674 GCF_001515625.1 Sinocyclocheilus rhinocerous
GAACATCAGACGTTATAATCACCTGCCTTCAGTGAACTGCCATTGAAAGGTTGTAATCTAACAATGTCTGCACACCAATTATCCTCTAAATGAAGTTTTGCAAAGCCTCTCCGTCAGCTCCAGGACAGGCTCCTCGAGATGTTTTTGTGACGTTGTCATAATTCTCATCTTTGTGACTAATGCTATGTGAAGGAAGATGATCGCTTACAGCTAAATGAACATTTTTGCACAGAGAAATTCTTAGAGGGAAAGTGCCAATAGTATGACAAGCGAGGTTTTAAAATAGTCACATACTAATTGCACTGTTCACTGCAATATAAACAAGTATTTCTCCAAAATACAGGTAGTCATCCAAGATACTGCTTGAAGGACCTTTTTAAAAGTCAACGTGAAAGCAAAATGGACTTTTTTTGGTCTTACTGTAATTAATCAATGCTCTTTTTTCATGAAGAAATCAACTTGTCTTCGCAAAATGTATTATAAGTTGCTTCCTTTTTAGCTGATGTCATCAAACCATCTGTCATATAAAGACCGTATATTAAAATACATACAAAGTATGAAATCTGAATGCAATAAGAATTGTATTGAATTGGAAGACACAGTAAAGTACAAAGAACAGAATATCAAATTTTTTTGCAGAAGTAAAATGGGTTGTGAACTGTGTATCATGTTGA
>NW_015766103.1:0-674 GCF_001515625.1 Sinocyclocheilus rhinocerous
ACTGTTCCCTGTCTCAGCATCTCCCTTCATCTCTGCTTTCACCCATTTTCATTTGCAGGGCTCTCCAGCAGAGGGCACAGGGAAATTTGATGCAGCACCTGGTAAGCGTGCCACATTTTCAGTATCTCCATCCAGTTTCTTGAGGTTACACCAGCCTAGCTGGCCTTTAGTTACAATTAAATGGGCATGAATGAAACATGCAATACAAAACAATTACAACACAGATATAGAAAACAACTGAAATATATGATACCGTATGATATTATTTGAGCCTCTTTTACACCGTTTAAGCTGTAACACCGCATTAAGTAATACATAAAAGACAGTAGCAAGGAATAATAGCTGTCTAATGTCTTGATGCAGGAGGCTCATGAGTAAGCAATCACAAACAGACTCTCCTGTCTTCTTCTCTGGCTTGAGTCATTGTTGAATCAGTATTCTCACTGCCAGCCCCCCTATTTCCTTCCGTTCATCCATCTTTCCTTGATATTTGTGCCAACCTTCAGAGAACACTGTGATTACAATCTTCCTAGAACTTAAAAAGCCCTCAGGTCTCTATATGACCATTATTAGTGCTGTTGTTCTCAATAAAGTCTAACAATAACTCAGTAAAACTAGCTCAGTGGTTCTCAACAAGTGGGTCACAAAATGTCACAGAGGAGGTTAAAAACAAT
>NW_015766104.1:0-674 GCF_001515625.1 Sinocyclocheilus rhinocerous
GTCCTCATCAGCTCCATCCGCTGTAGAGCGGGACCGCTTTAAAGGGGCCTTAACCAGACCTAAAACACAACACAGCACACTGAGTCAATCCATACAACACACTCATAATATTACATTCTCATTAGTTTCAATAGATAGACAATCAGATCATTCAGAAGCCAGTTTCGTCCATTTAGTTTGAAGAGGTGGTAGAATTTCTAGTTACTAGTAGTTCATTTTTGAAGAAGGGAAAAAATCATTGTATTAATAATAGTATTTGTTTTATGTAGTAGTTTTAGTAGTTTCACTGTATCAAGTAATAGAGAGCATTATCATGTTAAAATGACCTTTGACCCTTGCGATGGTGTCCTCTCCATGTTCAGGCTCCTGCTGTGTGGTTTCTCCCTCTGTGTTCTGCTCTATGGAGTGCTGATACATCCCCGGGTTCCCTGACAGCAGCCGCATGTAATACTCCTTACTGTCGTAGCTTATCGCTCGTCTGTAGCGCGCCGGTTTCTGGAAGGGTTGAAATTTAATGCTAACTGTTTAATTTAGTCCTTGTTAACTCTTCTTTCATGTTTATATCAGTCATGATGAAAACGACCTTTATGATAAAAATACAATCTTGGAAGTCAGTGACAGCAAGAGGAATCCAGTCAGAGGCATGCAAACACAGTTTAGGATCAGCACAGACA
>NW_015766105.1:0-674 GCF_001515625.1 Sinocyclocheilus rhinocerous
GAACCTCTCAGTCCATACCGCAAAAGGTTTGCCAAGTGAAAAATAAATTAAACCATCGGCAAACGTGCTTCTGTAAATATTTAAACCTTGATCTCTCACTTTGGAGGATAAAGCTTAGGTAATAGACAACAGTTAGTTCTGGTCCTTGTTTGTAGTGTATTGGATGCAGTAATTAACTTATGTATTACAGTAGAGTTTGAGTTTAATGTGATTGTATTGCTTTTGTTTTTCAGTATTACTACTCCATTAAGGATATATCAGTTGGAGGCATGTGCATCTGTTACGGTCACGCCAAGGCCTGCCCTTTCAACCCATACAACAAGGTTTGTCATCTGAAGCTAAAGAATCTTTATCCTCAAATGATTTCATATTCAGTTTAATTAGGATTATTTCTTGAGCTTTATTACTAAGTTGTTAATTAGAGACTAATCACTTTTGGCCTTTATGAAGCATGCTCTAACAGCAGTTATTAAAAAAAATAGATAATTAAATAGTTGCATTTGGGTCTTATATGATCATAATGCTGTATTTTGTAGTACAGCACCACAAAAGGTCTAGCACATTTTCAGTTAACTTGAAAATAATTTGACAAATATATATGAATTATATATTTGAATGTGTGTGTATATTGTAACGGGGCAGACAAGATGTGAGACGTGCGGATCCATGTGCAA
>NW_015766106.1:0-674 GCF_001515625.1 Sinocyclocheilus rhinocerous
TATACAAATGTAAAAAAGACTAACAGTGAATTTCAAACACCTTTAAAGCCCCTATAGATAAGATGTGTTATTAAGGTATGATCTTAAGAAGATTTTCACTAGCTTGGTTAATCGCAGTACACCGTTACTGTGCTGTCTGTGTATAAATAAGATATCTTCAAGGGCATATAATTTCCGTTCGTCTCCTCCGTGGTCCCAACAGCCTTCCATGTGCATGCCTTATCTCTATAAATTATATTCTTATGTATTACCTCAATATTTCCGATGCACGGCCAATGAAATTCCAGTCTTTTGGGATGGATGAATTATTGCCTGTTTCTAACTCAGGTTTCTTGCCTGTCAGATGAAAAAAAAAAAACGGTTTGAAATGTAATTTGCGTGCTGTCATCATAATCTCCTGTGTTTAGCTGGAGATTGGTCTCTGCTTCAAATATGCACAAAATAAACAATTGTTCTTTTATGGCTTTGATGTTGTTAGCGGCCATGTATGTTTAATCGACATAACAGCAAATGTGTGCAAAGTCACTTGTGGTGGTAAAATTACAGGTTGTTCTTTTTTCACTGTGATAAATGAAAGAAAAATGACTCATTTAAATTCATTAAACTCATTGGTATTGTAAAACCACTGTGATCCATAGTGAGTTTTATGATTTTGGTGCAATACACATTGTGTA
>NW_015766107.1:0-674 GCF_001515625.1 Sinocyclocheilus rhinocerous
TAACAAGACACACCTGAACTAAATGACATGATTAACAAGAGACAGGAACTGGGTCACGCAGAGCACATGGGTAGGAAAACACACACAGACAGTCCAGGGGCGTGACAGATATGACCTCAAAAAAATTTAACATGCTGTGAGATTTGAAAATTTTGAAACACATTTACTGCTTCATATATATGGGTTTTCTAACACAGTCGGTTGCTCACGTGATAGAGTTGCACTTGGGAGGTGAAATGCTCTGGTACAAATCCTGTGAAATTACGGTTCTTCAAAAGAGCTCAAACCCGCATATGAGGAAGTTAAAATAGCATGGTTGCATCAGCGAATGTGTTTTTATGTCACTTTTGCATTCATTAACACTATCAGGTTGGTTTAGGATTGGGTTTGCTGTAGGGGTTATGTTATTTTCCAACATGATAGAGCATTAACACTCCCCATACATTTGAATTCTGAACCACTCCAATACATGCCTAAAGCAACATAATAAAAAAGTGGCCACAGTCACGTTTAAAATGCCTGTTTTAGCCCCACTCACTGGACATTTCAAATAATATTCATAGCATTGTAATTCAGTTTGAATTTTGAATGTTGTATTGTACTATAACTTATAAATACATTTTAAATTAATTTAAATCGAGAACCACTGTTCCCATGTGAACTTATTGTATTGT
>NW_015766108.1:0-674 GCF_001515625.1 Sinocyclocheilus rhinocerous
CAAACATTTGGCTTTATTCCTGAGTAGCCGCTCCAATTCACCCCCTCTTTCTCTAGTTTGCTTGGTTTTTATTTCTAATTCTTATTGAATCTTTATCTGCTCTTCTCTTTCATTGTTTATGTGACCTGCATGACCACTTATCTGCGGAGGGCAGAGTGCATCGGTCTGCACAAAACGATCACATTTACTAGTATCGCTGACACACCGGGGTGGTTTTGCAGCAGTATTCCCACAATGCTAATCTGATCAGCTCTAACAGCCAGAGATGCAGGCCAGACTCCAGAGGATGCTGAATACTCACAGCGGCTTTGTGTTTTCTGAAGCATCGATTCAGCACTCGATACGGCTGATGCGGGCACAGATGAATCACACAACAGCCGACCGGACTGCCCCAGTAGACAAAACTCAAACCCTGAAATGAGAACACCTTAATGCCTTTAAACACATTATTTGTAGAATGAATTCATCTCCTAGTCTAAATCGAGAGGGTTCACAGATACAGAAATTTCACCATGAGGTCAGAATATTTTAGAGTACAGTCAAAAGCCATTACGGACCAGTACTGACACACAAACTCTGCGTCTCAGCGGAGCAACGCATTTCACAGCTCTAACCTTTAGTCTGGGCTTTTAGAACTGATCCATGTGGTAATTTTCTCTTTAATGAGCACCAGG
>NW_015766109.1:0-674 GCF_001515625.1 Sinocyclocheilus rhinocerous
ATCTATCTTACGGAGATGTTTGTTGTGTACACTTTAATAAATGCATGAACCTGTTAAATCTGGAAGAGCAGCAAATGATTTAAACCTCATTAATATTCAAATTGAAAAGGCATCAATGTTATGTTTTCTTCATCGCTACAAATATGATGTGGCATATAACAACCTTACTCGCATGGTAAAATGACTGACTAAACAGGATTCAATTTGCATATTAATGAGCTAGATGACAGATTATAATATTTTGCCTTTTCCCTCAAGGGACAGACTCCTTTTTAGATGTTTCTTTTTCGAGGAATAGCTGATTGCTTTAAAGAAAAAAAACAAACAGATAACTTAAAGAACAATAGAAGTTAATTTGATCTTGTGTTCATCAGGTAAACATTTAAGTCCCATGTCAGAGGTACTGTAAAACAATCATGCATCTTTTCAGGTTGTAGCCTATCGTAAGTGAATGATTATTGCTGCCTTAAAGGCAGGTTGGATTAATTGTATTTATAAATGTTACCATACTAATTTTATTTACTGGTGATAATGAAAATGATAAAGCTTATTAGGAAATACAACAAATTTCTGAGATTTGTGAGGTTTGCTCAACAAAACCATGTTTCTCAAAATTTTGGGCACAGAAAATGATAAAATACATTGATATAGCATCTATTACCCACTTAAAGGAC
>NW_015766110.1:0-674 GCF_001515625.1 Sinocyclocheilus rhinocerous
TGCACGACCTTCAATGGGAATAGTCGCCAACACGAAATGGGTGAGACCAAGGGTGCAGCATTTCTTCGCAGCATCCATTCTCCTTAATGGTGTGTGCCATCTGCTTGCCCCTCTGACCACAGACTACACAGGGTTCGTGATTTACGCCATCTTCTTTGGGTTTGCCTTCGGCTGGCTGAGCTCAGTGCTGTTTGAGACCCTCATGGATCTTGTGGGATCTCAACGTTTTTCCAGTGCTGTAGGACTGGTGACGATTGTGGAATGTGGGCCAGTTTTACTGGGGCCACCTTTACTAGGTGAGTATGGAGTGTGTTTATGTCTCATACTCTGTGCAATGGCCCAGTTTTGAACAGCAAACCAAATGACAAAAAATAGCTTTATTTATTAAGCATGCTGCTTTTAGGACCTCATATTAATTGAGAGACTACAGAGAGTATTTGTCACAGAACAGAAGCAATTAAAATTAACTAGTGAAGGCTAAAATGTTTACTTTTTTTTTTTTTTACCAAAAATGAACGGTCACATGATCTAAAATTAATTTTCCCTTATGCATTTAAATAAATTTTAATCTAAAATCTTGGAAATACATTAACCATGCAGTCCCAGAAGAAAAGACTTTTGCATGCCTTTGCGAAATTAAGATGCATAATGAGGAATAGATTAGGGCATTGTGC
>NW_015766111.1:0-674 GCF_001515625.1 Sinocyclocheilus rhinocerous
GTAGACTCACAAAGATGGATTATATTCCCTAAAATCTCAATTTGAGTTCCACAGAAGTAAGAAAATCCTATACATCTGGATGAGTAAATAATTAGAGAATTATTTCTGGTTAGAGAAACCTTTTAACTTGTTTGAGGAAATTGCATCTAATCTCTCAAATTGATGAAGAACCATTAAATCTTACGCAACATGAATGAATCTTAACTCTTACCTGTGGCTCCCTCCCCAAGCCAGCCCCTCCTCCAACGGCAATCACAGGCACTCCTGTCTGGGCCGAGACAAATTCCAGCATAGGTGCTAATGGTGCCCGGTTGGGCGGTGGCGGCTTCTCTTCCTCAAACACAAGGCCTTGTAGTGGAGTGGTAGCCAGTAACTCACACAACTGTAGCAAGAGGCTCCCAGGACTGCTCTCGTTCACGGCCAGCCAGATCACGTTCGCGGGTCCCCATGGTGTCATCACGCTCTCACCCACATGTCCTGACCAGGCACGACTCAGAAAACTTGTCCCCGAGTTGCTGCTGCTGCTTGGCCCGGCACCGGAGCCGGAGCCCGCCGAAGAGGCAACGCCCACGCCCACGCCCCCCACCCCGGCACTCGTTTCCGGGAGGTGGGAGGAGCCGGAGTGGACTACAGCGATGTTGACTCCGCCCGAAGCCCCTCCAGAGTCCCTCTCT
>NW_015766112.1:0-675 GCF_001515625.1 Sinocyclocheilus rhinocerous
AAAAAAAAATACTTTTAATTAATTTAATAATTCAGTGTCTATTAAAAATATTGTTGTGATAAATAAATATGTTTGCAAATATGTATTTTTTTCTGGTTTGCTTTTTTGCAAGGCATTTTTATTCTTTTCATTTGTTTGTTTGTTTTTAAATCGCAATGCATACTTCATTTTCCACATTAAAGTTAAGTCGAGGCAGATGTAACCTGTGCAATAAAAAGCTATCGTCACTAAATACAAACAGTTTACTGGGTACTACTTTTAGTGTAATTAATCTAATTTAATTAACTTTATTGGCATGATTGTGTTTACATACAATATTGCCAAACCATTAAAACAAACAAAACAATCCATTAATATAAATGCACATAAATGCAAATAATGCATTAATACAATACAAGCATTATTAATGCAATGCATTTTTTATGCTTTTTGTTTCAAAGAAATGTATCATTAGTTTACTTCCATAACAGTGAAAGTAAATTTTAAATTTTAAAATACATAAGAGTCTACTGTATGACAAGTGACACATAATCCGGATTATGAATATAGTGTAAGTATAGCAAGAAATCAGACAGACTAACTTATTGCAGATCATAGACAAGCTGTATGTTTATGAAAGGAAAACTAGATTAACATATGGAATAATTGCGGCTTTTAATCTCACAAATCTGTCTT
>NW_015766113.1:0-675 GCF_001515625.1 Sinocyclocheilus rhinocerous
AAACAGTTACTTTCGATGTGTGGTTGTCACCTGTTTTGGTCACATATATATGATTTACAGCACTATTTGAAAAAGATTCAAAGAGTGTCAAAATTAAAACAAAAATTTGACTATGAACATTTTGAAGTAAGCATTTTGGCTGTTGTAAGTTAGCAACTTTTGATCACCTGTCGATTACTTGAGGAATCATATGAAGAAGGTTTGAATGGATGTGAATTATAAAAGCTGGAGGACTGCAGAAGGCGGTCAATAACGCTGAAGAATGAGAGCACTGATTAGACATTCCATTGGATGGATCCCAAACTGGAGAATGCAGCTATTGTGAACCAGTGAATGGAGAAAACTTAAAGTGAACATAGAGATTTTACACTACATTTTTATATGGAATATAGCCGTACATTTGATGATATCTGTAATACTAAAATATACCAGACAAAACTTTAAAAGTTTGCTTTTGGTTCTCAGGATACATAGGTGTATGCTGGCTCTTTGAATGATGTATAATATTTAAAGCATGCTTTTACTTCACATGGTCTGACATTCTGAACCACTTCAAACAACTAACCTTCTTTTGATATAGAGTCTAATGGACAAAAAAAAAGGTAAAGATCCATAGTCATAATACCAAGAAAAAAAAAATCCTATTCAGATATTACAAATGGCCAACTAAAAAGA
>NW_015766114.1:0-668 GCF_001515625.1 Sinocyclocheilus rhinocerous
AAAAAAAAGGACCCTTATGACTGGTTTTGTGCTCCAGGGTCATATATGTGCCTGAATGAGAGAAGTTTTCGAGCTCAGAGTGCCCTAATAAGTGGAGAAGTTGTAGACTTTATGAATTTGGGAACACCAATTTTAAGCTTCAAGTTGGTCTTTTCAGCAAGGTAAAGAGTAAACTTCACCTTGCTATCCCTTAATCACATGCTTATTTCAGTTCTCAGCTTATTCCTGAAGTGTTGTGTAGTTTGGCTTTATTACCTGTAGAAAACACCACGTTTTTAGAGATGAGTTTGTAGTCCACTATAGAGAACTGAGGGAGCTCTATCCTTTCAACCCCCGTTACTGCATGGTCACCTCCTCGCCAGTGAAACTCAATATCATCTGTGGTGTAGCCGTCTGAGGGACAAACAGACAGATATTAAAACAGATATGGGCGGATGTCGTGTGATTGAGGTCACATTTGTTGGTCTGAAGTCTTGGTGTGACCATTAAATTAAAACTGAAATTGTGAAAATAAATAAATAAAATAATAAATGTACCTTAATTCATCTTATTTACACACACACACACACACACTCACACAGACATATACACACACTCTCTCACACACACTCTCACACAGACATATACACACACTCTCTCACACACACACACACACACACACACACACA
>NW_015766115.1:0-675 GCF_001515625.1 Sinocyclocheilus rhinocerous
AAAAATGACTGTACCCTGCTATAACAACATAACTTTCTTTGTGCATATCACAATCCAAACAGTTTGCTCTTGCAGTGTCTGACTCCATATTAAAATCTCTGATGCTTGTTTGCAGACATTGGCAAATCTGAGGAGAGTTCGAGACAATATTGATGCTCTTCTAAAACTCGTGTGAGATTGCAAGGGTTTTCTCATTTGAGATGCAGCAAACATTTAATCTCATCGGCGTTCAGTACAAACAGCTGCGCTATTGTTTTATTTGAGCAGCTGCTGTTGATCTGGTTCTGATTCTGCATATGTGTAACCACGGCGACGGGCTCAGGCGTGATCATGTTGCGTCTGTTGCCAAAATAAGAAAACTGATTTTCTTTTAGAGCAAATTATCCACCACTGAAAGCACAATCTCACTACTGACATTTTGGAATGAGAACAACTGTAATGGAGGGTTGTCATCTTCAGCCTTTCATTTCTATTCGTTCCTCATTATTCAGACTGTATAATCATCATATATCCCTCTGTAATTTTAGGGGAGTGAATAATGAAAGTCTGCAGAGCGGAGCATCAATGGCATGCTTTATTCTTTCTTTAATTGAACTGTCAGTTTCTAAACTCTAGGTCGCAGACACAATCAGAAACAAGTGCTGAGAAATCAGACATCAGGAATAAAAGTGTCCC
>NW_015766116.1:0-675 GCF_001515625.1 Sinocyclocheilus rhinocerous
AAAAAATAATAAAACTGGATAGTCTAGTGGATGCAAGAAAAACTCGTTTGGTGTTGTAATTAAAATCTACAAACTTGAATAGATAAAATGTAATAAAATAAACACTTAAATGTGCATTTTGGATGTTTTGGAAGCAAAATAGCCCAAAATCTCATAATTGACCGGTGCATGAAAAAACACAGTTTACCTGTAGTGCCTTTCCTTAACTTAAAAAAGTTACTGCTTTAAATCTAATTTTGTGCTAAAAATTTCAATGAATTCTATAATAATACCTGCTTTCAATGAGCATTCCTCAGTAATTTCAATGGCTCAGCAGGCACACACAACATGCATGACACCATCTTTGGTCATTGGCTCTCAATTATGGCCTTATTTTAATCCATAAATGCCATGTGACTAATCACTATAGACCCACACGCTGTAGTACGCTAGTACGCAATTCCGAACACAGCCAGAAATCCAGCATGACACTGGTGTAAGGGCAGAGATCAATCAATCAAGTATTCATTTATCATACAGCATGTTAAGCTGCAGTGGTCACTGTTTACCATTTTATTAATGGGCGCATCACTTTTATGTGCTGGTTGTGCCTCTTGTACATAATCTAGTTACCGAACTGCATTATTTTTTCCTTATCGATTTTCTTTTTTTTTTTTTAAAGGGGTGGTTCATTGC
>NW_015766117.1:0-675 GCF_001515625.1 Sinocyclocheilus rhinocerous
TTAATTTAACCAGTGCAATTCCCGCTTTAAGTAAATAAATCAATCATTTAAAAAAACTCATCATAGCATTGTGGCTTTAAAAATATGCATTAGGTTATGCTGCATAAAAGTACATTTACAAACACAAGCCTTTACATTCCAAGTCTTCAGAAGTCTTATGGTAGATTTAAGGAAATGGCTATTCACTGATGTTGTCATGCACTGAAAATATTCCCCTCTGCTCTCAAATCTCACATGCAATTTGAATATATTCATGTTCAGTTGTGACACATCACTATGTGAAGCAATGCTGTTTGGCATCATTACTGTTCAACCTGGCATCCCTCCACCATATCTGAACGTACGTAAATGTGAGATCTGCAGCAGAGGAGAGGATTATCAGTAACACTGTAAACACTGTAGTCTTTTCCTCACAAAAAGCTATTATATGGCCTCAAAAGACTTGGGATCTGGAGCACGGGCTTTTATCAACTATTTTGTTATTCTTTTATAGCACTTTTTGTCATTTGGAGCTTGACAACCCCAGTTCACCATTCAAGCAATCATACAGGTTTGGAGTTAACAAACGATGATTCAGGTGAAATATTTCTTTAAGGCCTAGTGTTTATGTTTATGTTTATTCAGCTCTGTCTGTAGTGACTTTTATTACTGGGTGCTACAATACGGTGACCATAC
>NW_015766118.1:0-675 GCF_001515625.1 Sinocyclocheilus rhinocerous
GAGCCCTAGGTACCGACCTCATTAGCAGATAAAAGCAACCTTTCCTCATAACCCTTGACCTCAGAGGTTGCCATGGAGTCTGCCAGTCCTGACTGGACTGGAGCATGCTGGGATGGGAACTTTGTTACCGCAAAACATGTGTGCATGCACAAAAATTGGTAATCATAAGGCTGTCTCCCCATGGCAATAATGAGCAGGGTAATGGATGTGTTGTGTTTCTGTTTAGTGAACCGTTCAAAATGTCAGTGTTTTGTTGTTTTGGATGAGGTTGGAAGAAATCATATGGTGAACTTATCATTCATCAGAGTTTTATGGATATCTGATGTATTCAAAATGTTCTCTTGAGCTAGGTCAACATAAAATTGCATTATTATTTATCATTAAATGTCACAGGCACGAATTTCCATATTATCAAGATTAGATGCACCTGGTCATCATAAATGAAAATGTTATGAGCTGACGTCACTGAGGTCACAGAGGAGATACTTACAAAAAGTCCTGTATCAGTAAAGTGGATTCAGATAGTAAAATCGTATGGCTTTGATATACATACTATGGTATGGAATAATTATGTACTATATTCATACACTTCAAAGTACTCTTTGAACAAAATACTCCCATTCCTTGGTCCGCACACACGCACGCACGCACGCACGCACACACACACACACACAC
>NW_015766119.1:0-675 GCF_001515625.1 Sinocyclocheilus rhinocerous
TGACTATCGCATGCAATTTATCGTGCAGCCCTAATATACATTTTGAGAGAGAAGACATTTTGGCACCAGCTTTACAGAACTTGACGTGCTCTTTATGCCATTTATATCCCTAAGTCACACTGATTAGTTGTTAAAAGTGAATTAAAGCATTAACAATGAGAAATTGAACAATTTGTCAGGGACTGAATCAAAGAATGTGCATTTTATTAATTTGTGTTATTAAACAAAGAAAAAACAGTCAAGTGATCAAAACAAAAGATAAACAGCTTCAGTGTAAAGTGGACTGATAAAACCTTCCACAAAACTTCCATCCACAACAGTAGGTTTCAGTATAACGTCCAAGACCCCTGGGATGAAAAAGAGTCAACTGAACATAAGCAAATTCATAGAGTGAATTTTTAGTGCTTCATATGCTTATACAATATCGACAGTGTAAGACAAAAATGGTGTAGTTAGAAAAGGCCAACGTGTTCCTCCGGTATTCAGTCAATAGTCAGTCTGTTTTTCTTTTTTTCTCCCAAAGATGCAGAAGACCCTCAGTTTAAAGTGCTCTGATAAAGGGTGAAATAGCATTCTGTGAACTTTTTCGGTGTGATCATCTTTATAGGTTTTTATAGGTGCTTAGCTGATGTTGGCCAAATCGGTCACGGGCGATAAAACTTACAGGCCAGTAAC
>NW_015766120.1:0-673 GCF_001515625.1 Sinocyclocheilus rhinocerous
CACTCACTCACTCACTCACTCACTCACTCACTCACACACACACTATACAGCTATAGTGGACACAGGAGTCTTGTAGGGCATGTCTGTGAACTTTGAGCTCATGCTACAGTGTTTACTAAAAAATGCCAAAATTAGAATAAAATATTATAGGGAAAACACAGGATAAATATTGAAAATTTCACTCAGAACATAAGTCACTGAAAAAATATAGAACAATAATCTTGGTTCTGAGAAAAGTATAGAAAAAACTCTGGAATGTTTGAGTGTGGCTTAGTGTGCAAATATGTTTTGCGAAAATGTATTGGGACTTTTTTATTTAATCAAAAATTTAATCCCTGAAGGACTTATTTTTTTTAATTAATTTTGATTAATCTTTCCAAGCAGAACAAATTACAATGCGAGCACTTCATTTTGAATGTTAGAAACATTGTTATTTTAGTATTATTTAAATACTATTTTATTATTATTTATTATTATTATTATTACTATTTGGAATACTATTTTGAAGTAGCTTTCACCAGTTTACAATTTCATTTAAATTTGTTTTAATTTTGTCATGTGCTTTTGGCATATATACACTCACTGGCCACTTTATTAGGTACACCATGCTAGTACCGGGTTGGTGGGGTTTGTGTTACCAAGCAATTGAACAGGTGTACCTAATAAAGTGGCC
>NW_015766121.1:0-675 GCF_001515625.1 Sinocyclocheilus rhinocerous
AATGGAGGCCTATGCAGTGAATTAAAAAAATAAAAAAATAAAAAAACCCGGAGGGATGAAAGGTATACAATTCTTAGGAATAAATGCAGCTCTGTTTAACGGTGCTACACTCGTGCCCCTCATATAAGCTCATGAACCAGATCTGACCTCTGTTTAGATTACTGGATGTGGTTTAACTGGAAACCAACGTGCCCATGCTATTCACAAGAACTGCTGCGCTGCAAATGATTTTAGAATTATACATGGTGCAGGTAAACACAGAGAATGCAGAAAAACGAGCTTCTCTCTGTCGAAATTAAAATATCACTCTAGGGCATAAAGAAAAGCATTTCGCAGAAACTGAGACGGAAATTAATTTTGAAAAGAACTGGCATGGCGAAGGGAAATATGCTCACGGAGGAGAATCCGTGCAATTCAGATAAATAAATAAATAAATGTTTTTGTGCTGATTTGTGAGAGATGGGAATTAATGAATTGCTGAAATATAATGAATGAATTCGTTTGCTTCCGAAATATATCAGATGAAAATGTTGGACGGTTGTCTTAAGAGCGGCAGTCGGAATTAAATCAGAATTAAGAAATAGCCTAATTTGGTTAAATTAGCTATTTTTCTAATAATAATAATATTTATTATTATTATTATTATAGACGTTTAACTCTGGCATATTTATTTGT
>NW_015766122.1:0-675 GCF_001515625.1 Sinocyclocheilus rhinocerous
AATGTAATTAGGACATACTACATTCGTTATGTTTTCGTTGTCATATGACCTACCAGCATCAGTTGCTTTGCGGAACTGCCATTCACATATCCAGACTGTGGCCTCATGGTAAAATATCAATTGGATGTGATTTTCAAAGTCTCACTGGAAGTAGTAGGTAATTTAGGGGACTTTTTGCATATTGTTTTATAAATACTCTCAATTTGGACATAATCCTCTTTACACATGCTGTTTTTACTATAGTAGGGAAGTATGCAATATATCAGATGAGGCCATTGTATCTGTGAATGTCACTGAATCATTCACTCAACTGATTCATTCAAACATACTGGTTCTTTCAAAAACCAAATAACTTATTGTGAGAGAGTCATTGAATCATTCACTCAACTGATTAGTTCAAAACCACTGATTCATCTAGGAACACCTCTAAGTTCTCGGTATTCGAAATAAGTGTACCCAATATTAACTACTTGTTTCACAGTTTTTCTTTAAAAATATGCACTATACAGACGTCTTTGACTGTTGCACCATGTCTTAAGGAACTGTGTATCATTTGTAAACTATTAATGTTATTTCTGGGTTTTGCTGTGTCTCGAGACCCATGCGTTCTGTGCTGTGCATTTTTACTATTCCTTGGGGGTGTCTTTAGCATTTAACTCAAGAACATGTTATTTA
>NW_015766123.1:0-672 GCF_001515625.1 Sinocyclocheilus rhinocerous
AAGGAAAAATTGAAATCGCATCATATGACCCCTTTAAAAAAACAACAACTGCAGAACTGATTTGTATTAAGTGACAAATGTCATGATCAAGGAAGTCATCACAAGACTGTACACATCATTATAATTGGTGAGGTTGAAACAATAAAAAAATATTGAGGCAGATATACAAAAAAAATCGATTACATTGTATTGAATAGTATTGCTACAACAATGAAACAGTGTTGAGTAAACATCATCATGTAATTGTTCTTGTAACAAAGAAGCTCAGTAACATTTGAATGGAGTTTTTTCCAGAGAGGTCTGGCTGTCAGGGGTCAGTCCAGGTTAAACAGGCAGATTCTGGAAAGAGCATGTGCGTCACACACTGCAGGCTAAAAGCAGTGTGACATTATTTGATCTTCATTACAGAACTATTTTAGAATAAAATGTAAAGGTTTTGTCATTGGAAAAATTTAAAAATGTAAAGGTTTAACATTTAAATCTATAAGTTTAAATGCCAAACACACAGAAGAAGTGAAAAGTGATCAAAATGCGCATTTAGCTTGAAATATATTGGGTACAATTACAAAAGCATGTAACATACAGTACAACGTGCATACTGTGCATATTCTGCAAAAAAAAATTATATGCACTAAGGTGCAATGCAAACAACATACTGTATCCCACAATGCA
>NW_015766124.1:0-675 GCF_001515625.1 Sinocyclocheilus rhinocerous
ATCATAAGTGAGAGTTGAGGTGATAGTTTATACATTATCACAGCATGGCTATTGGCTAAAATAATAGTAATATTTGTTGCCTTAATTATGTGCTGTGTTGATTGCAGTCATTAAGTTTATGAACTAACTGAGCTGATTTTGAGGCTTAATTGTTGCTGAGATGAATATAAATATCCTTTTGAGATGTAGATCTATATTGCAATTATGGTTAGTATACGATTATTCACCTAATTAGAGCAATAGGTTTTAATGACAACTAAATGTGCCCCGTTTAATTGTAAAGTAAGCCATCATAGGGAAAGTCCTCCATATTGGCTTTGGGCCATGTAATCACACAGGGGAAGAGCCCTGAGAGACTCCGTTAATCAGCCTTGACTCAGTGTGTCAAAGCCTGGAGACCCCCAGTGCTCACCATCTGTGCCAAACACAGAGTCATTAGTGGGAGTAGACCTGATAAACACACAGGGGTCTGTTTAACCTAAAGCAGAAGGAAGGTAAGATGCCACAGATCCTATGACATGTAACAGAGTCTTGTACCTTTCCACTGAAAAACACATAAAACTGTCATGTGATTGTACATCTAAGCAGAGTCTGAGATATGAAACGGAGGAGTCTGCTCATATAAAAACGAACAGGAAAAGTCATAACACAATTTGGAGGCTGTAGAAAGAACTG
>NW_015766125.1:0-675 GCF_001515625.1 Sinocyclocheilus rhinocerous
AGCAGAAATGTCATGTACATATTTAAAATATATAAAATGGACAGACAAAGAAGGAAACTATGGAATTAGCTGTCAGATTTGCATAGTCTTTGGTTTAAGAGTAGGAAAAGAAAAAACATTCCAAGGCAACAAATGACAGAGATTTTGGCACCATTTTTTGACAACACTGGGTATAAAAATATTAATAGTGCAGATGAATGACTCCGAGTTTATGAAAAGTGACTAATCTGCTTTACTCTACTGGAAAGAGAGAAAAAAACAATATCTTTGCCATGGGAAAACAAAGAACACGTCTGTCTAACATCCTGTTAAATGCAGAAACACACTAACATTTTCATATTCAGAACCGTTTCAATATTTACACTGGGAGTTAATAGGAAGAGCGATAAGGTTTATTTGCACTCTTGGGATGTTAACATTCACAGTAATGAGAAATGTTATGCAGACCACAAAAAAGGGAGACAGAATGACATATCTTAATGTCCCAACATAAAGTCAACTGTGACATGAATGACACAGGGATTATACTAACCTGTAATGGTGTTTTCTCTCTCCCTAGTTGTACTTTAAATCCTAGTGAATCAAAACATTACTCGTCCTCCTCTTCTGTAGAGCTGATAACTGTCTGCAATTAAAAGAAGTAAAGTTTAGCATCATGAATGGCACAGACAAAGT
>NW_015766126.1:0-675 GCF_001515625.1 Sinocyclocheilus rhinocerous
TTGTGTTTCCTTTTAGACTTAAAGAGAGCTGCATCACAGGAAGTTTTCTAAGAATATCAGTCAGCTTTCTTTTTAAATAGTTATCAGCTATTCCTGAACAGGTCAGTTAAATAATAATGTAGTTTAACTTTGCTTTCCTGTGTTCTTTTGCCTTTCTGTAGAGTCGTGCAAAACACTGCAAGTCTTTACCCTATTCATTTGGATTTGCTATGTGATAATAGATGGATAATATTAAATTACAACATTTTTATGTTTAGGCGTCAATTTTAGTTCAAGTTGTAAAACTTGTACATTGCCGTTAAAGGCACAATATTTTAGATTTGGTGGTACCAAAATATAGAATCTGAATTTGCACATAGATTAAGCATTAATATTTTATAACAACTGGCACACTCATATAGTAATCACTGTAAGATGTTTGAAGGTGTGTGTATATAGAAAGGCATATTTATGCTGTACATTACCTGAAGTAAGCAAGCTTTTAATAAAGTAACTCTTTTATAAATTAATGCTTCACTTTTATTTACTTTTTTCTCTATTTATGTTGTGAGCGATATATTGACAAAATTATATGCTATATATTGATTGAACTGTTAAGGTTTCAGCTAAGTTGGCATACTCAAATCATATGCCATATGCTGCAAATTTAGGTTTAATTTGAATATATATATATAT
>NW_015766127.1:0-675 GCF_001515625.1 Sinocyclocheilus rhinocerous
GTTCATTCCATAGTAGAAAAGCCGGTACCAGCCATTCCAGGAGAATCGTTCACATTTTTTTTCTCAACACAATAAAAATAATAAAATTGTGCAAGTGCAAAAAAAAAAAAAAAGTTCTTTCAGAGAATTATTCATTTTATGCTTCTTTTATTTTTATATTTGTAAAGGACAGCAAAGGATGGGAAAAGAAGTGATGTAAGTAAAACATTATTGTCCATTGATTATTTCACCTGTTAAATACACTATCAACATAATGAATTAAAATTAAGAAAGATTAGTCCACCTACTAACAATATTATTTTAATGCACATGACAGATTGTGAAACACTCACCATTAATTAGCAGCAGTAATGACACACACAGTGAGATCAGAAACCTCATTGTGACGAATGGCACCTCCTGCACCTGCACACACATATACAACACACACATGAAACATTTGGTTATATTTATTTTGTTATATTTTATTTATTTTGTGTACGTTTGTGTGTGTATGTGTGTATTGTGCAGATAAGTAAAAACAACTTAAATCATAATGTTCACAAATATTTATATAAAAAGGAACATTTTGTGAAATAATTTAAATCAGTCAAAGGCCAATGATCTTGTTATTAGAGCCCAATGTGATGAGATGAAATGAAGAGAAATAACTTTACCTGAGGTCAAATGCTGCTG
>NW_015766128.1:0-675 GCF_001515625.1 Sinocyclocheilus rhinocerous
ATAAAAATAAAAAAATTATGCAATCCGCTAAGTTTATCTTTAGGGTTACCAAGAGCTTACAAAGTGCAATATTTTAATAGATTTTTCACTGAAGAGATTGCACTCAAAAAGACCAATTTCTAGCCAATGAAAAACTTGAGCGTAAATTTCTATTACTTTTTTACAGATTTTATTAATTTATCTGTTTTTATTAACTTCAAGGTTTAGCATTAGGTATCACAAACTAACAATATGCAATACTTTTACAGCAATTATCATTCTGGGTTAATCTAAATTTCTATATGCGATTACATTTTTAACATTTCAAGCTGTATAGATAATATAATAATTGTGAGTAATCATAATAATAATCACTCACAAAGAAGCCAGTATTTTAAATCTGAGCATTTCCATGACATTTTACAGATTTTATTCATTTTTATAACTTTTCCAGTAATTCATAACTAGGATAAGGATTTAAAAAAAAAAATAATAATTTTAAAGAGATTTAAAGTGTAATTTCTAGCCAATGAAATAATTTAACTAGATAATTTTCCATTACTTTTTATTAATTTACCTAATTGTATTCATTTAAAAGTTTAGCATTAAGTATCATTAACTAACAAACATCATTCATATACTATTACATTATTAACATTTCAAGTTTTTAATAATAGACTAATATTAATTCATGTA
>NW_015766129.1:0-675 GCF_001515625.1 Sinocyclocheilus rhinocerous
AGATAGATAGATAGATGCAGTCCTCTATGAAAATTCCTCTCTTCTGAAACCACTAATATATTCATTAGAGGGAAGGATATTAAAGTTTTGCTTAAAGTTACTGGTAACACGCTTTACAATAAGGTTCCACTTGCTAACATTAGTTAACATGAACTAACAATAAAAATACTTGTAAAGCATTTATTAATCTCAGTTAATATTAATTTTTAACATTTACTAATACATTCTTAAATTCCAAAGTTGTATCTGTCAATATTAATGGATCCAAGCTAACATGAACTAACAATGAACAGTTGTAACTACTTTAATTAACATCAACACAGATGAATAATTAATTTAACAAATGCATTGCTCATTGTTAGTTATTGTTGGTTATTGCATTAATTAAAGTTATCTAATAAACCTTACTGTACAATTATACATCTGCGGTTATTAAGATGCATCTTTTAAACAGTCAGATGCAATCGTTTTTAATAATCAAGTGGATTATGCTCTCATCTTTGTGCAGATAATCATACACCATATGCATTATTAAACAAATTTTATTTATAGAGACTCAAATTAAACCAGTATAAAACAGACAGCAAACTAACATTCTGGCTTGAAATTCTTTCAAATAAGTTTGACTTGGCCACTAGATGGCGACATTTAACCATCCGAAAAGATCTCGGCAGC
>NW_015766130.1:0-675 GCF_001515625.1 Sinocyclocheilus rhinocerous
TTAAGCACAAAATTCGAATTTAGTTTTTCAGCCATTTTGACAGCCATACTTTATACTATTACTTTCTTTTTTATTACTTTGAAGCGTCTTTGAAACAATCTGTATTATGTAAAGCACTATATAAATAACTTTGACTTGACAGTAAAGTTCAGCAAAGAGAGATCATATCTCAGGTCTTACCGTGTCCATTTTGTCAACGGGCGTCTGTGGTTCTCCCGCACCGCTTTTACTGTGCATGTTGGAGGGTGACATGGACCTAGAGTTTGTCAGCAGGGAAGCAGTACCATGAATAGGTTCATCATCGTCCGAATCAGGAAGCGGCGTTGGGCTGATGTCCTCCAGGCCGGTGCTTGCAGGCCGCGAGGGCCGCTGGGGTGGAATAGGGGAGAGCTGAGAGGACGAGGAGGAGATCGGACTGCAGTCCATGCGAACCTCTGCGTCCGAGTCTCCGCGCTCGTTCAGGAAGGGCTTCAGAAGCATTTCTATGCGCGAGTCCAAGCTGTTGCGCTCGGAGTCCTGAGTCGGGGTGCCCAGCGACGGGCAGAGCTCCGGTGTGGAGGGGGGAGGTGTGGCTGGTTGGGTTTCTGGTGCGGGGGGCGGCGGCTCGGGGATTGGTGGCGTTGCAGGCCTGTCTATCACGGGCATGAACTCAGTACTCGGGGGAGGTGGGGCTTG
>NW_015766131.1:0-675 GCF_001515625.1 Sinocyclocheilus rhinocerous
TATCATTTAGAAGAAAAACATGCTTTACCAAGCAGTCTTCAAAGAGATCCTCTTCTTTCTCACCAAGGTAGAGAATGAGGCTGCAGATAACAGATTCACGTCTCATCTCAATGCTTTGTTCCTGTGAAAATAAATATTTATATTGTATCATTACATAACCTATTATTCATACACAATGAACTCAATAAAATTAAGTGAGAACACAAAAGCATGCATGTGCAAGGAGCAGTGATTTGAGCACTTAGAGCAAGAACCATGTGTGGAAAAAGATGGAGCATGCAGGGTCACAGGATGACTCTACTTCTTTTTCTTGTCTGCTTTGCAGTTTGGCCAAAATAGAACTGCTGCCAACACAGTATTAACATCTGTACAGATTCTTAACAGTTGAAAGGAAACTTTCAGAAATTGCAAAACCTTTTGACGCTACTGCTATTTTTACCATGTAATACTGTAACACACCTTACTCAGTTTGTCCAGAAATGGTCTCAGCTTGAACCCCACAACACCTCCCTTAGCCTTCATCAGGGCAATCAATTTTGGTGTGTAGTGGTCAAGTTTGAACATGAAGCTCTGCTCCAGGGAAATTGTAGTTATTCTTCTGAACTTCTCCTTGATCTAAATTGACAGAAGATTCAAGAGTACAGCAGGACCTGGGTTAAATCAGTCTGATGCAGA
>NW_015766132.1:0-675 GCF_001515625.1 Sinocyclocheilus rhinocerous
ATGGTGACAGTGGGTTTTGATCCCTGTCCTCCACCTGGAACTGGAGAAGCACTGCCGCTGTTCCAATGACTGCGGTTCAAATGACGCCCACCTGCACCATAGGAGATCTCTCGGGGGACAGGAGAAGGGGAAAACACAGCAGAGCCGTTTGCTGTGAGAGGTACAGAGGATGGTCCATATTACAGCTTATTCTGGCCAAGAACCATCCATTAAGACAATCTGATGCCAAATGTACACTACAAAGGTGGCACAGGAGCGCTTCTGAAGGGGCATTTAGATGTTTACACACTGTTTAATGCTGCTTAGAGGTGGTATAAATGAATTTACACAGCAATTACAACTGTATACTTTGATACTATAGTAGAAGCTGAAGTGGGTCACAGCTGGCATTACTTAGTATGACTTTTATGCTGCACTGAACCTTTACACTGAATTTTGAGCAGGCACAGAGAAGCCATTTCTGAAACTTCTGCTGTAATGACAAAGCTGCTCATTTTGAAACTTTTTTTATTTACAGAAACTAGAATGATACATTATCCTAATATATTTAAATAAGTACAATTATTATAACACATTTGATAACTGAAAGTTCTTTTGGGTTTTGATTTTCATTACCATTGAACTATTTAAGCATTTTCTAGTCATTTGTGTTTACATGGTTTTAAATGTTTTTTT
>NW_015766133.1:0-674 GCF_001515625.1 Sinocyclocheilus rhinocerous
GTGTGTGTGTGTGTTAAACCGTAACGTAACTCTCGGAGTAGTTGTGTGTCACGTTTCATTTTCAGAGTTTATGCGTTTTCTTCATACCCGCAGGTTATGAAGAATCATAAAGCTAGATTTTTAATAAGCTATTATGTTTTCGCTTATAATTAAGGCATTTTGGGCTGGATAAAGTAATGGTAATTTAAAAAAAGTAAGTTTTTGTAATTTAAAAAATTTGATCTTTAAAGTGACATTTAAAAAGATTTGAACATTCTGTCATTAAAATAATGTTTTAAAGTGGCAAACTAGGCCTACAGCGTGTCATTATATGTTTGTTTGTATATGAATGTGAGCGTGTGTGTGTGTTGAGACTAGCAGTTCTTTGGTAATGGAGTTGTAGATGTTGACAGGGTCAGCTATGATCAGTATGACAGTTTTCACTATCAGTGTCATTTTGTACTCCTTTTCATGAGACATTTTAGGACTTGGTAGTTTTGTGCACCTTCAATGATTCAAATCAGTTTAATTTGTACAGTATTTGATTATAAAAAGTTGTTACATTGTTGCAACTCTTGGTTGAACATTATAGCTATCCAAGATGTAGATAAGTTTGCTTTTTCATGTTAACAAATTTGGAGGAATTTAGGATCGCTTGCTCACCAATGGATCCTCTGCAGTGAATGGGTGCCGTC
>NW_015766134.1:0-675 GCF_001515625.1 Sinocyclocheilus rhinocerous
TTTTTTTACAGTGTTATATTTAGAATATAATATAGTATATCCCATCTTAGTTTTTTTTTTTTTTTTTCAATTATGGTTTAGCCTACTCAGCGTGAAGATGCTTCAGAATTTGGCCTGATGCACATACAGTTTCTTTTTTCATTTTGAAACAGCCTTCACATCAGGAAGCATGCATATTACATCTTAAAATACTGCCTACGTAGGCAACTCACTAGGTTTTGGAACAGAGCTGATATCACTCCCCATCATAAACGTCAAGCTGTGGCTTTAGCAAAGTGAGTCCTGCAGGGATAAATTCCGGTGCAAGCAATAGGCATGTGAGAATCTGTAATATAAGGAGCGCTTGGTCTACCGCCAATTAAAAGAAATATAATGAATGCGGTTACTTAACAGTCTCAGTGAGTGTGATATTAAAAACTCATTATCTGAATGCTAAAATTACCATTTCTAACAGAGATCTGGTAAAGCCCACTTGAGGTTCGCCGAAGTGTTGTCATTCCACATCGTATGTACTGCACGTAAGACAATGTTTTTTGGTGTTTGACATTGATCGTTTTGTTCTTTTGTTGTTGGGTGGTGTCTGTAGCGCTGCTGCCGTGCAGTAACACTATATTTCAAGCGTGCATCTGTCTCTCCCGCAAGGCTCAGAGCAACAGCCTGTGCCAACATCATCGG
>NW_015766135.1:0-674 GCF_001515625.1 Sinocyclocheilus rhinocerous
ATAACTGTTTTCTATTTTAATATATTTTAAAATGTAATTTATTCCGGTGATGTTGAAGTTGAATTTTCAGCATAATTACTCCAGGCTTATATGGTGCTCAAAAACATTTTTTATAATTATCATTGTTGAAAAACAAAGTTGTATTGCTCCATATTTTTGTAGAAACTTTTTTCAGGATTCTTTGATGAGGAGTTAAAAAAAACAGCATTTCGAAAATAAAAATTTCTTAACAAATATCTTAATTTCAACTTTTGATCAATTTAGTACATCCTTGCTGAATAACAACATTCATTCTTTCAAAGGAAAAAAAAAATCTTACTGACTTACTATTCACCATGATTTGATTACCTACGTGCTACTGCTTGCCTCTAGTATTAATAAATCCATTCTCATAACACTAGCATATAGATTAGTCATTAAATTTGATTTCATGAGGGTCTTTAATATAACTCACTGTTACCAGACATGATCAACATAACCATTTAAACCCTTAAATGCTTTGATCACTGGAAACCAGGACGTCTGTCTCACCTGTGCAGCGAGGGATTTTATTGTGGTTGCTCCACGTGCCGTCAGCCTGACACACGGTGCTGGTCACCTCTTTAGAGGAAAGACGAAAGCCGTCGTTGCAGAAATAGGTGGCTCGTGTTCCTGCTGAATAATCAGCAGCCAGC
>NW_015766136.1:0-674 GCF_001515625.1 Sinocyclocheilus rhinocerous
ATCTTTCTGTCCTTTAGACAGAAGCATGAGTGATGGACCTGCTTTTAACGAGCGGATCCAATCAACATTCAGCTGACTATTGCCCCTTACCACTTTAAGTGCAGCTAGAGCATTTGTCATGGACTGGTTGACAGGCATTTTGACTTAAATCTTTCAATACCTCCAGTTCTGGCTATTTTGGGATGATGTTGCTGACAGTTTGGTGAGTATATTTGCATCGAGTGTCAATTAGAGCAGTAATACAAGTGAATGATGATATCAGCCTCTGATAGCGATGCTGCAAGATGGAGCCATAGTTCATTTCTGTCGCTCATACATCGTTACACTGAGTGTGTGTTTGTGCTTCAGAGTGCGTGAATGCAATGTTACATTATGTCATTTTTTTTTTTGCATGCACATTTAGCTGTATGTGCGTGTCTGAGTCAGCAGTCAGAGCTCTGTCCATCTGCCATGTGCTCTGAGAGCAGCTTTCCTGTGTATTTCCCTCAGTCTCTTTGGAATTCTCCAGTGCACTTACTGTACATCAGCGGTACGTTTCCCTAGAGGCAATTAATAATATTTTTGCATTAACAACAATAACAACAACAACCATTATTATTATCAATCTAATAAAATAATATAGAATAGTAAAAATTATTATATTATATTATATTATATTATATTATATTATATTA
>NW_015766137.1:0-675 GCF_001515625.1 Sinocyclocheilus rhinocerous
AGTACTGGTCAGTGTTGTACCTATGGTGCAAAAACATACTCCGTTTAAGATGTTCTCAAGCCAGAACAAAATCATCGAGCATCTGATTGAGCCCTCACATGGCAGGAGTCCCAGGGGTCTGAGGGTTGTACTGAGGGTTGACCTGCGGTGAGGGCACTTCTGGGTAGCCAGGAGTCTGAGGATTGGGCGTACCCCCATAGCCTTGAGGAGACGGTGAGGGTTCGTCGTCATAGGCGAACTCGTATTCGTCATCAGGCCTGAAAACAGAAGGAAAACGAGATGAAGTTGAGGTATGTGTGATTGTTTGATTGCATGCATGTGCATGTTTGTCCTCGCTCTGCTTCTTACCGTGATGGTGTGTTTGGATTGCTGGGGTCCCAAGCGCCGCTCTGACCTGGCGTCCTGCTCCCATCATGCAGAGGAGTCTGGGAGCCATAGTGAGGAGTACGGCTTCCTGTGAGCAATGAAAGACGGGTTTAAAAAACAAAACAAAACAAAAAAAACAGTGTTGCAAGTTTATAAGAATATATTTTGGCATTTCTTACCATCATGGAGGGGTGTCTGGCTACCATACATGGGGGTACGTGAGCCAGTTCCATAAATGGGTGTCTGGGAACCATACATCGGGGTTCGTAAATGGGTGGAAGTCCTTCCTTGTCTTTCTTTGCCACCACT
>NW_015766138.1:0-675 GCF_001515625.1 Sinocyclocheilus rhinocerous
AAATGCTGTTCTTTTGAACTTTCTATTCATCAAAGAATCCAAAATAATATTACAGTTTCCACAAAAATATTAAGCCACACAATGGTTTCAGTGTTGATAATATTAAGACATGTACTGTATTTTGATCAAATAAATCTAGCCTTGGTGAGCATAAGATGTCAAAATGTCAAAAACAATTAAATATCTTACCGACCCAAACCTTTGAATGGTAGTGTTTAATAACCATGTGGTAATGCTTCTGTTCATTTTTTATTTGTATTTATTTATTTATTTTTACAGGAACATCATCTCATTTAATTACATTTCTTTTTATATTTGGAATTCAATGGACACAAATCAAAAAGTACAATTATTCTGAATGACCAGTCTGGCATCAGTGCAAAACAGAATCTTCAATTATTTAACACAACAAAAGTAAAACTATAAAACTATGATAAATTGTGACTGGATAAGCCTCATGGGCGTATTAATATAGACAACACACAAAAACATACACACATGACTTACATCAGTTTGGCAAGTGACAACAACTATACTGACGTTGTGCTTATCAACACCCTTTGATAACAACTTCTCAAGCTTTCACATGTTAAGTGTAACATCATTCCCACTGATACATCTACTGCAGCTGGGTTCCCACACTTTCTGACCAATTAATTTCAATAATATTTTCCC
>NW_015766139.1:0-675 GCF_001515625.1 Sinocyclocheilus rhinocerous
AATCTACACATAAATAAATATAAATACATACATATGTTGTATTTGAATACATAAATATTTATAATATGTATTTATATATAAATATGTAAATTTCTCTATACATATATTTGTTTATGTATGTTTCAACTTATTTTTAACTTGTACGTGTGCAAATACTTTTTCTTAATATAATATTATTAGGGATGTCAGTTTAACTATTAAATTCAATAACATCATTGAGATTAACCATAAAAAGTTTCAAACTGATACATGGACGCATTTAATCATGCAAAACATACTTGTATTGTAATAAGGAATTGTCCTACTATCGAACATAAAATAACAAGCTTGCTGTATGTTATTCCTTTGCATATCCTTTAGAATTAGCAGGCTTTGAAAAATAAGAGCCAGTAGATACTGTAATCTTGCTGATCGCATATTGTTTCCTATGAAGCATATCTTGAGGGACAGATAAAATGACTATTTGAGTCATTAATTATAAGTATTGTTTAGTGATTTGAATCATTTCATTAGTCTTAACAACACACTCAAGACAGCACAAGATACCTCTCAACCCTATTCCAAAGGCATCATGGTTTCTTAGATAAATTATGTGGGCCCTCAGCACACGCATCTGTATTCTGTCTGCCGCGCTGCCCTTGTGATTGTATTTCACTTGCTGCAGGTAGAACTGCA
>NW_015766140.1:0-675 GCF_001515625.1 Sinocyclocheilus rhinocerous
TGTAGCCTGCTGGGGGCCATCCACAGTAGTTAAAACACCATATGGTCAGATTTCTCTTCCCCACTCCCTCCACCCACATCTGCACAGTATTCATGAGTCTCCTTTCTCATTCGGCCCATATGCTCACCCTTGTGCAGGCCTGTTGCTGTGCTGCTCTCCAAATTGTCCTTTTCGCCGCACACGACTGGCAAAATGATGGCTTTGCCACACAGCCAGACAGACGTGAATCAATCACCACCACCCCCCACCAACCTGACAATAGCCCATCACAATAAAACTCAGCTCCCCCTTAGCCCAATGGACCCCATGTCACGTTATGGGGCTCTCTGTTTAATAAGCTGTTAAATCAGACCACCAAGCGTCGGTTATGTGAGGGTTAGACTCGAGCGCAGAGAGGGAAATCCCTGAGAACAATCAGAGGAGCATGTCATTCACCTTGACTCATAAATTATGTTTAAAAGCCACTTCCTTCTGTTAACCAGAGTCACAACTTTTACATCTCTGTGGGTCATTAGGAAAAACAAAAACAGTCTATATTCCACAGAGTTTCTTTGTGTGAAATGTAGGTGGCACTCAGACGTGAGGGGGAAGATACTGAGCATTGGACGTGAAGCTTCTAAACTGGCCAGACAAAGACTTTCAACAACAAGAGCTTCTTTCTTTACACAACACTTA
>NW_015766141.1:0-675 GCF_001515625.1 Sinocyclocheilus rhinocerous
AGGGAAATTCCACATCTGCTGGAAATCAGCTGCGATTTCTCGCCAGCGTTCCCTGTTAGGTGGTGGCATGTATTCTTCCACAAGGTTGTCCCATATGGCTTCACACACATCTTTTATGATGCCTGCAACTGTTGAGTGACCCACGCGATAACTGAAGGCGATGGTCTTAAGGAATCCCCAGTTGCAAGATACCTGTAACATATGTACAAATGTACATTTATATATTTAGTGTGTGTAAAGTATGTATAAAATACCACAATTATTAAGTTATTTATATATATAGTCATTTACGAATACTTGTAGGCCTATGTCAAAGCATGACATCACAGTGGTGGAAGTATTGAGGTCTTTCATTTCAGTACAAGCAGTGTTGGGTAAGTTACTCTAAAATATAGGTCATTTCTATCAGCTAATTACATCTTCAACACTGTAAACTGCTCTTGGCCTACTAGTTACTAGTAAAAATATTTTAATGCTCACAACTAATTCCTTGTTAAATCCATCACCGTTTATTCAGAATTGTTCTATATTCTATACATGAATATGTGTATGTGTTTGCCATTTCTGTTATTTATTCATTTATTATTTGTTTTAGGTGTTTTATGACCACTTCAGTTATAGTCTAATTACCTCAGACAAGTCAAGTCAAGTCAAGTCACCTTTATTTATATAGCG
>NW_015766142.1:0-675 GCF_001515625.1 Sinocyclocheilus rhinocerous
AGAAAGGAAAAATTTTAATCGCATCATATGACCCCTTTAATGAGAATTAGTTGACATATGTAGTTGCAAAGTTAAGTCTAAAGTGGATTATCAAAATAAAGTGTAAGCGAAAATTACTCCATTCCAAAGCCGTATGACTTCTTTCTTCTGTTTTCACCATTAAATAAAAGAAGATGGCAACATCTTAGTTTTATAATTTATTCCTCAAACAAACCTGATGTATGGCTCCTAAAGATGTGAAATATGGCATAAGTCATATGGACTACTTTTATGGTACTTGTTTGTTGTTATTTTATTTCTTTGTCAGGGTTGCCATCTTAAAAAAGAGAAGCCTGAACATTGTACAGATTTCTTCTTTTGTGTTCCTGCAGAAGAGAGAAGGTTGTACAGTTTTGGAATGACATAAGGTTAAGTAAATTTCAAAGAGCTGGTTTTGAAATGTACCATCAAAACAAGGTAAAAAAAAAAAAATATATATATATATATATTTTGTAATTGTTTCTGAGTGTGATGTCTTTGGTGTTGCAGTGCCTTTGACACGCTAGCTAAAGCTCTGAACCCCAGTGAGGTGGTGGAGGGCCAGAGCTTGTCAGAGGTGGATGGGGTGGGTGGAGCTACAATACAGGTGATCAGCAGGGATCAAATCTCACCACTCATAGAAGTCGAGGGACCTCT
>NW_015766143.1:0-675 GCF_001515625.1 Sinocyclocheilus rhinocerous
AAAAAACCCATATCGGTCGGGCTCTAGTATTTATGTGGTATGCCTAGACTGATGAAGAATACTATGGAAAGACTATTTACACTGCAAAACTCACTGTTTACATTAATGGCTCAAGATTGGCATTTTGATATTGGCACTCTAGTACTGGTACTTTTGACCTATAGTCTTGTTTTTGATGACTTGGCTAATTAAAATTGTCTTGTTTTTGACCAGTTATACTGTGTCTGTTTCACAAGTTTATGCTTGTGTGACACTAATACATGCTCATTAAACATCTCCATATCCCATTTACACCACTAAAATGCTGTTGATTCATTTTATACTGTAATTTCTGGCTCTCCCATCTGACTTGTGGGCACAAGTTAAGCTCTTTTCAATAATTAATTGCTGGCATTAAAGATGAATGTGATGCTGGCTATATGAGTATCCACTTATCAGTAGCTGGGCAGCCCTGTGCATTTCACACAAACGTTTCGATGAAGTCAGCTGTTGCACATCTGAAAAATAAGAACTGAATCCTTGAAAGAACCCCTCAGGACTTTGTTCAACGTCTGCAAATTTGTCTGAACTGAAGTTTTAGTTAAACTTGGTATACTTTGTCTCTATTTGTGGTACAGTTTGTCTCCGTTACCTTAAATGGATAGTTCACCCAAAAATGAAAATTCTGTCATCATT
>NW_015766144.1:0-675 GCF_001515625.1 Sinocyclocheilus rhinocerous
TAATGATTAATTCAATTTGTTATTTATTTGTAATTATTCATCAAATTTACTAGCTATTTCTAAGCGAAGCCATTTTTTTTCAGTTTAGATTTTCAATCCCAGATTTTTAAGGTGGTCTCAGTTTTCTACTTCACTGTAGCATATTAGCAACACTACAGACACATTGGGAATCTACTTAATTATACCTTCAGATTTGTTGAGCATTACCTGGACTGAACACTCACCTCGTTTGAAAGACACCCCAAGCTTACAAAGGTAAGGTGGAAGATCCTAAGAAGACAAACACACAAACACTTTCAGAATACAGCATATATTTACATGCTGACATTAGAGTTTAAGGCCTACTACAAATTAGTCAAGCCTTGAAACATTTGGACTGCGATTGTGAATACAGGATGTTTGAAGTTTCTCAACTCACAGCATAAGCCACATCTGAAATGTATGCATTAATTCCAGTCAACCGCTTCAGGTTGGAATCGTGCAACACCACCACCTGCTCATCCTTGGTCAAATGACAGTCCAGCTCCAACATGTCAGTACCCAGTTGAACAGCGCTGAGGAAGAAGAAAATGTACAACAGATGGGTTAAGGAAGCATCTGTTCATAAATCATGAACAAGAAGCTTTTCATCCAGGGCTGCGTTTCCCAAAAGCATCGTAAGCTTAAGTACATCGT
>NW_015766145.1:0-674 GCF_001515625.1 Sinocyclocheilus rhinocerous
TATGGGTAACCATACCTGGCCACATGTCACATCACTTTTTCACTTGTTTTCTAAGTAGATTCAAAATGTGTAATGTAAGAAATGAAATACAGTAAACATTTAGTTTAACAAAATCCAAGCATGTTTTTCCATCTTATTTCTTAAATATACATACATAGTAGTAAACAGCAATATCTACATATAAATAAACATGTATATTTTATTCTATTTTTTGAATACATTGCCATTCAAAAGTTTGGGCCTCTTATGATCACCAAGGCTGCATTTATTTTTATCAAAAAACAGTAATAATTTTAAATAACTGTTTTCTACAGCATATATTTTCAAATGTATCTTATACCCGTTACTGCAAAGCTGAATTTTCAGCACATGATCCTTCAGAAATCATTCTAATATGCTCATTTTGTTTCTTTGGTCATAAAATGTTTTTGTTGTTATTATTATTAATGATGAAAACAGATTGAAATATAAATATTCGTTTTATTGTGTCCTTGATGAATAAAGGTTTTCTAATTTCTTACTGACCTTTTTTTAATGTGAGTGATGTCAAACAAATGACTGTCTTTAAAGTTTAAATCTGAGACATTCATATCAAGAAATCTAAAGGCCAAATAAAATGCATGTTTAAAACATTGTGTTATCCAAGTCGCTTGGTTTTATATTGCCAGCAAAAC
>NW_015766146.1:0-675 GCF_001515625.1 Sinocyclocheilus rhinocerous
CACCATATAACATATTCATTATAATTTTTACTGTTCTTCGATGTTTAATTTATGTTTAATTCAAGTTTTTATGACAGCCACTATTTAAATGTACATTTAAAAAATGAAAATCTGGCATGTACTGTACCTAAAATATCCGAGATAATCGATATCGAATCGAATCGAATCAAATTGCAAGCTTGTGAATCAGAATGGAATCGAATCATGAAATTTGTGTTAAAACCCAGCCCTAATCGTTAGCATATTGTTAGCTGGAATTCACTACACAAAATTTGCCCATATTTCTGCCCCAATTTTCAATTTGGACGATGTCAACACTAGTTGCCGAAAGTCAGAGCCAGTCTACAGATATTGGGCAGTTGGAGGTGACAGATTTCACAGAAAATTGTGCAGTCAGTGGCAGGCACATTAGAATCAATTGAGAGTCGAGTCTCCCATGCACTTCGCATAATAATCATTGTCTATTTGGAGTTCATAGCTGCTGCCTATGTAGAGTGTTGCCGATCAGTTACTTCAGTTAAAATGCTACCTGTGTAGGCAGTAGACAGCAAGGCAGCTAGCTAGATTGCTTATATACTGGATAAGCATGTCCTATCAAGTAGTCACTCAAGAAATGCACTTTAATGAGTTTCTGTTTCTGGTTTTCTGATTGCAGTCACATAAACCGAAGGACTC
>NW_015766147.1:0-675 GCF_001515625.1 Sinocyclocheilus rhinocerous
CATAAATTCCCATTTATCTAATTCCCATTCAACATTTCTATAATTTACATTTTATGGGAATTTTATTATATATTTACTTGTGAGTTGTGCATTCAAAAAAGCTTTTTTCTTCATTTTGAAACTGGTTTTTTTATGTGCCTCAAATAAAAAATAAAAAAATAAATACAAATCAAGGCCTCTAAAAAGTATCTGGTTACTGTTGCACTTCATTATGACCACTTGAATACTGACCACTGACCGATCACAATTAATTTAAGTGTTATTTAGCTATTATAGTGTGTTTGACAAACATCTTTGAGTTTAGTTGCCGAGTTTGGTGGAATGTTCAAATGCGCTACAAGGCTAGTAAATTATCAGTGTTTACATATTGGACAGCACCATGGCAGTGAATGCAGGAGGAATGAGAAATGATGGAGCAGTACAACTTGGACTGGGAGGAAGATGATGTTGATGATACGCGGTATCTCTTCCCTCCGCACAGAATGATAAGCTAATCAGGACTGTTGACAGCGATTCGTGACAATAAACACACACACAC
The DNA here is from genome assembly GCF_001515625.1 of Sinocyclocheilus rhinocerous. Lineage (NCBI taxonomy): Eukaryota > Metazoa > Chordata > Actinopteri > Cypriniformes > Cyprinidae > Sinocyclocheilus > Sinocyclocheilus rhinocerous. The sequence continues at coordinate 539 of NW_015766147.1, forward strand.
ACACCTCAGAGCTGGGATAGGGCATTCAAGTTTAAACATCTGAATTTCAAAAGGCAATAGAGAAGGAGAGAAAGAAAGCGGGAGAAAGAGAGAGTGAGAGACGTGACTAAAAGTGGCAGCAGTCAAGAGTAGAGGAT
>NW_015766148.1:0-675 GCF_001515625.1 Sinocyclocheilus rhinocerous
GTGTGTGTGTGTGTTAATTAATATTTAATGAGCTGCACCTGTGAGACTAATGCGCTGTGACTGGGATTCCCTATTGCACAAACACACACACTCACACTGTTTAGAATAACATACCAGCATACTATTCTTATTACTTCTATAGCATGCATAGTTTGCATACTATTCTAGCACTTTTATGTGGAATCACCTGCTAAATTAAATATGCCATGTATTGAGATCATGCCAAAAATGTGGCATATACAGTTTGAAATCATTGCATAATGAGTACTTCTTCTCATGATTTTTTCAGTATACAGTATAGTGTTGAATAGTAAACTATACTGGGACTGGAAATGGAAAGTTGAGTTGAGTGCATTGCATGTTTTGATATAGTATTCTGTACAGTGCGCACATTTGGCAAATGTCACAGGTAATCCAGATATGCATATTACATTTGCATTCTGTACACATACCAGTGTTATTTTAGTATCACTGAAATACTATGATAGTTTTTATTAATAGTTTGAATTAGGTTTTATTTGTATATTTTCCATTTTGTAATTTTGTTGTGTTTTTGTCTTTATTTCTTTTTTATTATTATTATTTATTTTAAATGTTTTCGTTTTAGTGTTAGTTAATCACCCTAATACAAAAAAAAGGAAGAGTAGTACAACCAAATCTTCTGTTCAAGTATTA
>NW_015766149.1:0-675 GCF_001515625.1 Sinocyclocheilus rhinocerous
CATTTCTGTCCCCCTCACTTCTGAAATGATGGCTATGCCCCTGGTTTTAGTTATTTTAGTACTTCAAGAGAAACTAAACATAATATATTGATTGGAGCCTTGGAAATTAAATGAAATATATATATAACGACATTTTATTTGATTACATTTCATATTTGTTTTATTTAATGAAATTTTTTTTTTAATCTTTTTAGTTTGTTAATGATAATAACACAAAGGAGAGATATCACAAAAAATACTTTCAGAATGATTTTTTACCTCCTTATCAACAATAAAAACATTGAAAGCCAAACAAAATCTGTTTAGCTTAAAAGCACTCACTGCTAGAATAACTAGCAGTGAGCTTAGAATAGACATAATGTTATAGTATGTTGGTGTGGATGTAAAAATAGTTATCATTACAGTTACTGTTATAATATTCATTCTTGTTGTGAACAGGTAGTTTAATTTTGACTGAAGGTTTATTTGCATCTTATTCAGAATGATGTCAGTCTTTTAAGAGATGATGCATTATTTTGTGTAACAAAAATAACGAAAAACACCAGACAAGCATCTGTTGTTCTAAGAAAGTGTTATACATTTTCTGACCCGGGAGTTGTGCTTGTCCATTTAGAATTTGTCAGCATGTTCCTATATTGTTTATTTTGTTGCTAGGGTGTTGCTAAATGGTTGCTA
>NW_015766150.1:0-675 GCF_001515625.1 Sinocyclocheilus rhinocerous
CCAATAAAGGTATGAGACAAAAGTCTTTTGAATATTTATTTTCTTTCGATAAAAGGTAACAGTCATTCAGTCATTACAGTCATGACTGCAAAGTGCGACCCAGAATGACACTCTGACTCAGAAGCATCCTGAATTGATTAGGATATAAATACTATCTCAACCAATCATAATGCATATTCAACATACAATGTGTCCATTTAAGGTATCCAACCATGTCCACTAGATGCGTTTCTAAGTATTTAATGCAAATCGTTTTCTAAGAAGCCAGGATGTCTAAGAAGCTAAAATAACATTTCTGTCTCACACTTGTCTCGCACATAAACATCATTGATCATATGATTTTGTAGTCATAAACACAAACATGCTTTGTATGTTTTATACAATACAAAAACATTTTATATCTGAGAAACTAAATAATTATTGTCAAGCACGTTATAAACATCTACATTTGAACAGATATTCACAAACAGAGTATTTCACAGTAAATATTAGTCTTAACATTCTTAGACTATAACAGTCATTGGCCTGGTTTCACAGACAGGGCCTAGACTAAGCCAGGATTAGGCGATAGTTCAATTAGGTCATTTGAGTCATTTTAATAAACGTGCCTTAGAAAAAAACATTACTGGTGTTAGGGATGTCAACGATTAATCGATGATCGATTAATTGTCGATA
>NW_015766151.1:0-675 GCF_001515625.1 Sinocyclocheilus rhinocerous
TGTGTGGCCGAATCACAGCCGTGACGATATACAACCATATCTCACGTCTACTCGTGTAATATTGCTCATATATATTTAGGGGTGTGTGATATTTATTGTCTATGATAATATTGCAATTGTTGTTTTAATGTGCAAGCTGACAATATTGAGTATGTCACTCACTTTGCAAAAAACAAACAAAAACATGTCTTGAGAATCCAAAAGCATTCACTGTGTGAAGAAGCCTATTAGAATGAAGTTAAATGCCCCTATAATTCAAGTTATGAAAGCACTTAAAAAAAAAGATAGGATACTATCACAGAAGTAAGAGTGCCATTTTCATGAATATCAGCGTGTGAGCCTGACACAATATTGTCATTTTTTTTCCTTTTCACCAATTAAAATAGTTCAAAACAAAGTCAGAGCAGAACGTTTGTGTATCTCAGAGCAACACTGTGGTGCTTTGCTCCTGAATGAATCTGTTTTTGAAAAAATCATTTGAGTCAATGATCTGTTCATAAAGACAGTCACTTGTTTTTTTCTAAAGGCACAAGCTGTTTTGAACGAAGCGTTTGAATGAACTATTCAATGAATCACTCATTAAGACAGTTGCTGTGTCTGAAATTGAATACTTCCCCAATATATAGTTTACGAAAATCTGTTTGTGAGGTGAGTATGATCGAAATCATAGCATTT
>NW_015766152.1:0-675 GCF_001515625.1 Sinocyclocheilus rhinocerous
TAAAATCCTTCAAGACAAACAGAAAATCCAATAGGATTTTTACTGTCACAGATGTTTGTCTTGTCAGCTGGGCGAAGACTTTTCTTTACATCAGTTCAGAATTGTAAAAGGCGAGCTAGTGAAGTCAGTTTCATTTTACGAATCATTCAAACAGTTTGTTTGACTCAAGTGCCAACGATTCAGCAGGTTTTATGTTAGAAGTTTTCCTTAAGTGGGGGCTCAATTTTCTGCACATTCACTCTTAAACATATCTCTATTAATGCAACACATACAGGTTTTACAGTATAAAGTATAAAAACATAACACCGTTGGCCGTGGACGGGGATAGAATGTTTGGTGCAGTTTGAGACGAAGAACTTTTGGGCCTAAAAATGCAATATTTTGAGTGTTGTTATCTACAGTCTATGGTTGTTATGAACTGTCTGATTTCCGCCCCGCATAAGATCCAGGATGTGACGTCGCAAAGTCTCAATGCCCTCACAAGCATGGCCGCGTACAGGAGCGTCGGTGTTGGAAGGAGTTTATCTGCACTTTTAACGAGATCGTGAGTCGTTACTGTGCTATGCTGCTTTGCGTTTCTGTGTCAGTGAGGGTTTATATGTAACGTCCGTCAGGTGCTTAGTTGCGTGAAGCATTTGCGTTACAAAGAGTTTCGTAATATTCAGAGTCGCTGAC
>NW_015766153.1:0-675 GCF_001515625.1 Sinocyclocheilus rhinocerous
TAAAACAGAACATCTGGCTCATTTAAATCTGACTCTGCAGTAACAAGAGAGTGAAGGGGAATCAATATTAAAGTGGAGCTTAACTAGTATTTCAAAATACAATCAACCTCTTGTACGTTAAATTTCAGCATACATAATATAGTATTACGACAAAGAGCTTTACTGCAGAAGAAAACGCTAATATTGGGCGCCCTCTGCTGGACACATTAATAGAGGTACTGGCTGAATTTGAACAGGCATCTCATTGTCACCAAAAGAAAACAGTACACTGTACACTGAAGTACACTGGAACCATTCAGCCATTATTATCGCATGTGTTCGAAATTAAATGTATTTAAAATTTTGCCTGTGATCTTGCTAAGTTTAATAATACACCATTTTCAAAAAACGACTCGCATGATATTAGAGAGACCAGGACAAGTTCTCACAGAAAATAGTTGCAACAAGACCTGTATCTCAGTAACTAGACGGTTTTGAGTAAAACATTACTTAAATGTTTGTTTTCTCCTAGTTTAAAGTTAGCGAAACAAGTCAACTACTGTACACTATCATTCAAAAGTTTAGAGTAGATTTTTTAGGTAAGCTTTTTGAAATAAGTCTTGTTCTCACCAATGATGCATTATTTAATCAAAATTAGCATTGTGAACAATTATTAAAATTTTAAATAAACATTTT
>NW_015766154.1:0-675 GCF_001515625.1 Sinocyclocheilus rhinocerous
AAGCAACTAATTAATAGCGAGAATTGGTCCTTAAAATAAAGTGTTGTATTAATTTCCCTACAAAATCTGATTCTTTGTATTCATGTCAATTGTATAGAGTGCCCTATCGCTGACGTTTTTATTTCTCAAACTGTAAGTCATTTAATCAAAATTGTCATTGACATTTGATAAGAAATAATGTATCTTAAAAATTAATAAATAAATTCACAGATTTATAATAGATGGAAAATATTGATTTATTTATCTGTATGTACGTATATATGTATGTATGTATGTATGTAAGGGCTGTCAATTTAATTTCTGCTGTCTGCACTATTTATTTATTTATTTGCAAAAACAATAATTTTCACTTAGTAATTCACTTGAACTGTTAGGAAAATAGTACCTGGTTAAATTAAAAATATTATTTTATTAAAATAATGCAATTGACAACTGTAAATTTATTTCACTTTATATATACCCATTTGGAATTAAGATCTGTGCAATAAATTAATTAATACTTGAATACTTATATTAATAATGAATGCTTTCTTAAATCTTTAAATGCCGTTGGCACTGAAAAACAGAAACGATGTTTTAAAAAAAATAAGTAAATAAATAAATATCACATTTAATCACTCGAAAACACATATTAGTTTAACATCAGTTTTTTTTTTATCATGGGGTATATATATA
>NW_015766155.1:0-675 GCF_001515625.1 Sinocyclocheilus rhinocerous
ATATATATACATATACTTTTAATTACATTTTAATGAAAAGAAAAGCAACAAAAATGCACCTCTGATTCTCAAAAATGCCAATAATGCACAAAAAGTGTCTAAAAGCCTCTGATACTCAAAAATGATGCCCAGGTAAGCAGCATACTAGGTTTGGACACAACCTTTGACATTTGGCAAGAGAATGGAAATTTTGCAGTTGATCTACATGAACTTTCACCTGGATTTATGGGATGTTTCCCCTTAAATAGCACAGCAAATGTGAGGGGACGTGCTCAAGGTTTCACTTTCCCTTTGCAGGACATGTGAAAACAGTCATTAGGGGGTGGTATGGCATCATGGTTTAGTTTGGCCTGAATTTGATCAGTAACTTGAAGGTTGTAGGTTCAAATCCCTACTCAAACTATCACCATTGTGACCTTGATCAAGACATTTAACCTCTAGGAAAACCGAGGTTAACAGATGTGTACAGTTGGTCACTTTTGATAAAAGTGACCCTGGACCACAAAACCAGTCATACGGGTCGATTTTTTTTAATTGATTGATTTATACATCATCTGAAAGCTGAATAAAACAGCTTTCCGTTGATGTATGGTTTGTTAGGAAAGGACAATATTAGACTGAGATTGAGATTATTTGAAAATCTGGAATCTGAGGGAGCAAAAAAATCCAAATATT
>NW_015766156.1:0-675 GCF_001515625.1 Sinocyclocheilus rhinocerous
TTTTTTTATGTTTTCCAGATTGTGTCGAAAACCAGTATGTCTTTGGAAGGGACGGCGCATGCGATTACACTTTCACCAACCCCATTGTAACACAGTCAACACATTTCAAGGCGTACAGCAAGAAGCACTTTAGGATTTTTAGGGTAAGACCAACATTGAGTTGCTCTTCGTAAAACTAGTTTTTAATCAAATAAAACATCAAATGATTTCTTTTTGTAAAAAAAAAAATTTTCATTTTAAACCTCCTTGTTATGAGGCAATGTCACTCTCTGAACACATTAATCATGGCTGACTGTGAAAAGCATATTTCTACATCAGGTCTAACTCAACACTTGGCCTGTTTTACTTTTACTTCTGTTTCAGGATGAGAATCTCGTCTACGTCGAGGACCTCAGTGGTAACGGCACATATGTGGACGACGAGAAAATAGGAAACGGGAAGCAAAGACTTCTTAGCAATAACTCTGTTATTGCCCTTGCAGAACAAAAACATCAAGGTTAGTCATCTAGGTGAAATTTTTTCAAGAGTTTCTGAAATGTAAACTACAGTTCATACAATAAATCACCATTGTGACGTTATTTTTGCATTCAAATGAAAGAGTATAGTGTCTAGCGTAGGGCTGGGCAATATAGCTAAAAAATGTATCAACGATATATTGTTTCATATCGTTCGGTA
>NW_015766157.1:0-675 GCF_001515625.1 Sinocyclocheilus rhinocerous
TATTTGTCCCTTAAAACTCTGAATGTCATTGAATGGCATTTATTTTAAAGAAAGATAGAACACGCATCAAGCGAAACATTTCCCAATTACAGGTGCGTATAATGATAAAAACAACAGATGTTCAAAAAGAAGACAAAATATTATTCTACTTTTTGTTTGTTTGATGTTGGAACATGTTCATATTCACAGGAATGACAATAGCTGCAACGATCAAGCTGTAATAATCGTTCTAATTCTATAAGAATAACAAGTTCATATAATGATAACGGCACAGGGGACGTATTTGCTGGAATTACTTTCAGAGCGATTTTTTTTTCCAGATGATGAACGATAAAAACATTGACAGCCAATCAGAATCCACTCCATTTTTAAAGAGTACAAGCTAAAACGGCATTTAAAGCTTATAACGTCCGTTGGTGTGAACGCTAATATTATAGTTAACTTAGTTATCGTTCTTGGTGTGAACGGGTCCTTAACGTGAACTTGAGGATAATTGACTTAATTCATCTACTAAAAATCACCAAAACAACAGCTGATTAAAAACATTAAGCAAAAATTATGAATATTTAGACAAGAGAAAAAATGCTGCATCATTTAAGATGCAATTTGAGATTGCATCTAATGCAAGACATTCAGACATTTAAAGTGTGTCTTAAGTGATCTGTTTCAGGCCAC
>NW_015766158.1:0-675 GCF_001515625.1 Sinocyclocheilus rhinocerous
TTACTCAGGGCTTGAACCCGCAGATGTCACGGATGTGAATAATGGAAACAACAACATGTCTTAATCCGCACTCAGAGCAGGCCACACTCCCTACAGAAGCACTGTCACTCCGCTGATAATGTCTGCGTGTAAACCTGTGCTAGACAGAGAAGGAGGTGAACCTTCTTTATCAGGGTTTCCAACACTTCTAATCCCTTAATGATGGAGCCAAAGTGGCTGAGACACTGGATCAGCTGGACCCAAAGGTTATAATCCTGTTTACCCCTAAACGCAGACTACAGCATCTTCCTCCCACAGGCCGTCGCTTAGAGAACCACCACACTGAGGGACGAGATCAGGGGAAATGATCTGAAATGTTGTTGTTGAGTGGCTAATGGTTTGAATGAAGAAATGTGAGATGGCTTAGGTAGTGTTTTGGAAGTCAGTCAACTAGTCATAAATTGTCAAGAATTTGATGCAACCACTTGTCTCGAAAAAGAATTCCAGCTTAATACCATGTGGAAACAGTACAATGGCACCAGTGCTCAGAGGAAAATTGCTCAAATGCTTTTCTTTCATAGCTCAAGAGACGTGGATGTGGAGGATGCAGTTCTTAGTTTTGCTTCTAGCTTCTTTTATAAATACTTTGTCTCAGATGTTTCTCCTAAAATGTAAATGGACACAAATGAGACAACA
>NW_015766159.1:0-675 GCF_001515625.1 Sinocyclocheilus rhinocerous
CACACACACACACACTTAGGCTGGTTTGAGCTAGAGGGTTTTAGGAAAGCCCTGCATTTCTCAGGCTCATCTGTCTTCCTCTATAAAGTATATGTATATGGTTTTACTTGGCTATCGTTTAGGGACAAATTTGTCAATAAGTAAGCTAAATTTGACGAAACCTCACACATACAATTCATACAAAAATTCCACAATTAGTTTTTGCCTTTCTTAAAATAAAAAAAAAAACTTTTTGCAGCCCTTTGAAGTATACTTACAGAGTACACTTTCATAACTATTAACACAAACACATTAACATAAAATGTGTAATGTCAAATTAAGTTTTACTACATTTTAAAGCATGTTTTAATAATATTTTGTTGAGCTTTAAATGAGTACACTTATTTGATAAACACTACAGCACGTTTGTTACTCAATACATTTAAACACTCTTCAGCTAATTCAGCTTTGCATTTAATATAATGCAAACGGTCACTTTAAAAAAAAAAAAACTCCTAATTTGCTGCTTATTAATAGTTAGCAAGGTGGTTGTAAGTTTACGTATTGGGTAGGATTAGGGATGTAGAATATTGTCATGCAGAATATTTTCTTTGTACGTACTAATAAATAGCCAATATGTTAACAATAGGTATGCTAATAAGCAACTAGTTAATAGTGAGAATTGGCCCCTATACT
>NW_015766160.1:0-675 GCF_001515625.1 Sinocyclocheilus rhinocerous
TTATCACGATTTATCGTCAAACCGGTAATCGTTACATCCCTAAAAGCTTTCCTGAGCAACAGAAATGTTTTTGAGCCACATTAGGTGCAGGGGTTCTTCCTTTCACATCTTTCACTTTCTCCCACTCAGTGAACGCTCTGAATAGTTTCTGTGTTGCACAGTATGGAAGGTCACACACGTGGTCGCATGTAAAGCACTGGAGAGTCATGCGTCGATGCTTCTCACTACATGAGCTCAACGGGGTGGCACACACGAGCATACTCTTACTTTGGTACACACACACACACACACACACTACTGTGCTACCAATTCTATTTTCTGCTGTTTCGTTTCATATGATCAGAACAGTGTAGGAGGTCGGTTTTGCTCATAACCTGTCATTCAGGTCATTAAATTGGCAACTGTGACTTCGGACATGGTTTGTATTTCCCCACCTGAGAATTTGTGACAGGATGTGTGTGTGTGTGGTTTCTCTGTACAGAGGTGCAAATGCAGTATTTTTGCAAGTAAGCAAGATAATGATGATGGTGGAGATAGAAGTGAATTTACTGTAAATGGCTGGGAGCTGTGTGAGTGTTGTCAGAAATGTGTGGTGTAGACCCAGTTACAGATGTGGTGTGGGTTTGTCATTCAGCATCAATGAAACAGGTGCATGTGGGCGTCAGTAACACATTT
>NW_015766161.1:0-675 GCF_001515625.1 Sinocyclocheilus rhinocerous
ATTTTTAGTTTTATTTATGCATATATTTTACATTTTGTTTTTATTTACACATTTATATTCTTTATTATTATTATTAAATGTTTACATTTTTGTTTTTTATTTACAAATTGTTACGTTCTTGATTATTGTTTACAAATATTTAAATTTTTATTTACAAATAGTTACATTTTTTACTTATTTTTAAATGTTTGCATTTTTTAATACAAATTTTACAATTTTGTTTTCATTTACAAATAGTTAAATTTTTATTTACATTTTTGTTTTTATTTATACCAGTATTTGCTTTTAGTTTTTATTTACAAATATTTACATTCTTAATTATTTACAAATATGTGCATCTTGTTTTTTGTTTTTTATTTATTTTTATTTTATATACAAATATTTACATTCTTAATTTTTATAGTTTCTTTTTTTTATTTTTGGTCTTGCATTGCGACAAATGCATTTCTAAAAATAAAAGTAATCCAAATTTCAACTCAAATTTACACAAAACTGCTTTTTACATAATAAATGTATAATAAAATATTTCTGAGATGGTGTTTAAAGTGTTTATCGCTGCATACTGCGTACGGTTTGGCGTGCTATTATTAAAGCGCAGTATGCAGCCCGCAGTGTGTGCGCTAGTGTTGATCTGTGTCTGTGATTGGCTGATGCTCACCGGTGCTGTCGTCATAC
>NW_015766162.1:0-675 GCF_001515625.1 Sinocyclocheilus rhinocerous
TCCAAAGCTACATATTTCTTTACAAAGACAGCTATAAATTTGTTTCTAGAAGTTGGTTAGTTATAAACTTGAAAGTTTTAAAGTCTTAAAAGTTTGTCAACATTGGAATTCGCATTCGCACTCATTTGTTAACATGCACACCGGAAAAAATATGCGCCCATGCTTGTAGTGTGAAACCAAAATATGCGCTCATGCTTGTAGTGTGAAACCAGTCTGAAACCGGCGTAAAATAGAGCAACTTAAGGCCGGAATACACTACAGTCTAGACAAGTTGACGCTAGTTGCCGAAGGTCAGAGCCAGTTTTCAGATTTAAGTTGACAGAGTTCATAGTAAATCGCTTAGTGTATGATGGTCACAGACGATGATTTTTTTTTGCTTCAGACTATGATTTCATCCAATTAGAGGATAACAAACGTTTGATGTTTTGAGCTGATTTTAGAACACATTGTTTTTGTTTGTCATGACTCCTAGCAACAAAGCACATGTTTCTGTGTGAGTTTGTTGTGTTCGGAATGACTTGAAAGTCTGGTAGTGTGTGATCCTCAGTTGTTTATGATGGCCAGTTCATAAAAGTTGGGCGGTTCCTTGTTCTATCCATCAATTGTTGATTGTATGGAGGCATTGGGCAAGGTTTAAAGGGGTCATATGATGCGATTTTTCCTTTCTCTTTGGAG
>NW_015766163.1:0-673 GCF_001515625.1 Sinocyclocheilus rhinocerous
GTGACACTGAAGACTGGAGTAATGATGCTGAAAATTCAGTTTTGGCATCACACAAATCATTTACATTTTAAAATATATGAATTTTCTCAAGTATTTTTGAAAAAGTAAATTATGATTATGCGGTCAACTGAATTTGCGGGGCCCAGGACAAAATTATCAGGAAGGACTCACTCTGACAATGGATTTGGTTTTTGTTTTGTTTTTTAAATCATGATGGTTGGTGTTTTTTTCCAAATTCCAATCAATGCACAATGCACCTACACTCCTACCTCACTGAGCACCTTTTGTCCTGCTCTACTACAGTTAACCTGGCAATGGAAACCTCTGGCTTTTAGACGTGTAAGTGCCCAGGCAGACAGCAACCTCTCCAGCCGCTTCCTCTCAGCTCCCCTCCCTTGTGTGACCCACATGTTGTGGAGTGCGGGGTCAAGCCCCAGAGATCAGAGACACAGAGGAGAAAAAGAGAGACAGAGAGCTGCCCCATTCCTCCCTCCACCCCCTGTTTATCCCTCTGTACCCCTCCTCTCTCTCTCTCATCCTCCACTGAACCTCTGGGTAACAAAAGCAGGCCAGGGCAAGAGAAGGCCCCCTCTGCACATGAGTGTGAGAGGCATGACTGACAGAGCAGAAATACCAGCCCACAGACTCCTCCACAGTCACCATTCAAATAAGC
>NW_015766164.1:0-675 GCF_001515625.1 Sinocyclocheilus rhinocerous
TGTTATTTTATTACATATGTCGCAAATTCAACAAGTTTGAACTGATTACGTTACTTTATTATTTTGTTGCTCAGTTTAAATTTTAACGTTGTTTTTAATTATGAAAACGATTTCATTTTTTTTTTCTCGCAAGGAGAGATCCACGCAGGCGAAAACGTCTGCTGCTCTTTGAAACGAAATGTATAAGTTTAGAAATATGCCATTGACAAAAACATATATATCGCACAGCAGGTCAAATCTCTTCTACAAATGGACATAGTGCAGACGGAGTCCAACAGCTGAGGTTATTTTTGGGATAGGCAGCTCAGGGGAGTGAGGTGTCAGAGATGGCAAATGTCATGCTTTTCAAAGACCAACATCCTTTTGTTTAACTTTGTTACACTGGAATTCTACCTCATCAGTAAAACTGACTTTCTGTGGTGAGATTTCACTAGATCATCCACTGTTCTGTTGGAGATAGTAGATTCAAGTTGATGACCTCTTAATGGTATAAAGATGTAGGTCAATACGATTATTGTTTCTAGATACAAGGCTTCCTAGGTTATTTACATTGGACATTCCATGTAAAGTTCTGTCAAAAGTGGACAATGTTAATTTTGACCACCCCGTGTTTTGTGGCTTTTAGTGCATGTCCATTTGCTCTGATGTCATTTATATTCTAGTATCCCCCTAAAC
>NW_015766165.1:0-675 GCF_001515625.1 Sinocyclocheilus rhinocerous
CCCCAGCGACTTAAGACTGCTTTTGTGCTCCAGAGTCACATATATGATTGAAAAATGTGTGTGTTCAGATGGCTGTAGCTGGCCTGACAATTTGATTGGCCACTCCAGATGTCACTCCAAAACTCTAAACCGTGATTGGCTCTCTCCACAATTAGAGGAAGGACCTTTAGTAAACCAGGTAGAACTTCCTTGCTTAGCGGGAAGAGTCCTGAAATTAGTCAATTAAGTGGATTAAATGGATTTTAGCCATCCAAAGTTATCAATGTAAGTATATATTTTTTGATATAACCTACAAATAGCTGTTTTCTCTGTATTGGTGAAGTTTTAGCACCCTGTCTTGCCGTCTAACTAGCTTGCTAGTGCACTTACACGGCCTATGTGGCCAAATGTTTGTAGACACCTGACTCCTTTCTGAATGACGGCTTTTATTAGACTCTTAAACATAGATGAGATGAATCTTACAGCTCTAATATACAGTCAGATTATAGATGGCAAATGCGACCAGGTTTTCATGACAATCACGTGTTAATATGTGTGTGTTTAGTGGACTCTGTGTGCCAATGTATCACCATAATCTGACAAATATTTCTCTTATTATTTTAAAAAGGCAATTGATTGGTGTGGTTTAGGTTTGAATTAGTCTGTAATTACTATGATTAACTTTCATAAAAAATT
>NW_015766166.1:0-675 GCF_001515625.1 Sinocyclocheilus rhinocerous
ATTTGTCTGCTACTAAAATTAGTTCGTAAATATACCGCTTATTCTTAATCTATGTAAATGAATGCCAAAAGGGTTATAAAGGGTGCTGTTGTTACAAACTGCCCCACTAGGTGAGCTCTAACAACAACCGAAAACATTTTAAATTTTGTGCACGTGTTGTGGTGATCAAATGTGCTTGTTCAAGTAATTGTTATGCCACCCCACCCCATATCATTTAAAATAGTAGGCCTATAATTCAAAACTGCAAATGCATCAAACATTTGCTAAAAGCATAATAGTTACGGAACTATGCACTATCCCATTTTGTGCAATCTTTTGGGAAGAAATAAATGGGAAAGATTTACAACCCCTGGAAATAGTATTTCTAGTTTTAGACTGATGCAAAGCGTGTGGATTTATTTATCAGATGAAACGAAAACAGCTGATATACCACTTCTGTCATCAATCACACTTAAATTCTAAACTAAGCATAACCCATTTTATTTGTTCCATACATCTTTTATATTTTACTGAGTCTTACAACTGTAATCTCAGCATTTAGGCTGGTGGTCAGAGTGATTTCACCCATGTAGCTCATTTTTAATTGGGTAAATTGTTACAACATCACTCCCCTACTTCATCGGTGTTAAACGATACGTTGCACTGACCTTTAATGGATGCATGCTTTTAAAACGC
>NW_015766167.1:0-675 GCF_001515625.1 Sinocyclocheilus rhinocerous
TTGGCAACCCAGCGCTGGGTAAATATTGGACAGAACACATGCTGGATTATTTTAACCCAGCTTGTTGGGTTTTATACATTAACCCATTTGCTAGGTTGTTTTTTTTTTACATAGTGCTGGGTCAGTCAACCAATTGAAGGTTTTTCATTTTAAATAATAAAAATGCATTCTAAAATCTGTTAAGAACAGTTTTTTACAATCATAAAATCTTCAGAAATATTCAGTAAAGGTTTTAGGAAATGACAGGAGCAGCAAGATCAGGCAATGGGAATCTGTGTGAAAAAATCAGTAGGCTGTTCCAGTTAATTAAATGACTGAAATGCTTTCCCTATCCGATCTTTTTATCTTCGATCTAAAAAAAAAATTCCGTAAACACGGCGTCGTCTCAAGAAATATTCGTGCACACACGAAACTACAGCCCGACCGATTTTATCGGCCGATATGAGCCTGTCGCAGATATATCGGAATCGGCGGATATGCCGCCGATATGCCACCACTGATATGAAATTTTTTTTTACAAAACATAAAACGCAGATAAAATGCTTGTAAATGGCAGGGCTTAAAGTTCTCCGGCACCGTGAAGGATCTCCGGCGTGCAGCGTTTGGCTGCGGAAAAAAAAGACCTACATTAAAAAAAAAAATCTTGTTGATTGATATCACTTTCGAGTCCATGAG
>NW_015766168.1:0-675 GCF_001515625.1 Sinocyclocheilus rhinocerous
TAAAATCGGTTAAGATTTGAAAATCGTCTAGTGTGCGGCCAGCTTTAACAGACATGGACAAGAAATGGTCTTTGTAAGTCTGCAAATGGATGTGCCATAGGCATTACCAAGATGTCTGTCGAAGGGACTTTTGATTTAAAGCAGGGGTGCCAAACTCAGTTCCTGGAGAACACAGTCCTGCAGAGTTTAGTTTCAACCCTAATTAAACGCACCTGATCCGGGTAATAAAGTCCTTCAGGATTATTTGGAAACTACAGGTATGCGTATTGGAGCAAACTCAAATTTACAAGACTGTGGCCCTCCAGAAGATGAGTTTGGCACCCCTGCTTTAAAGAGTCTTTGGGTGTTCTGAACATTTTTAACAAGCTGCTATGCAGTTGCCAGGATATTCTGTGGAGCTTCTAGGGCATTACAAGGTGGTCCTTCCCAAGAGCTAAATGTTGTTATGAACTCAAGAGTTAAAACTGCACACCTGTGGTGGTGCTGACCATGCCTCCAACAGCCTGGCCACTCTCCATCAGCTCCAGGACTGAGTCCAGATTCCTCTGCCTGTGTTCCTCAATGTTCTTCACCTGTAGGTCCACAAAATGAGAACTGATTGCTATAATGCAATGTTTCATTGGTTATAAATGCATGATAACTGTACTTCTGAACCCACCTCCAGCCACAGCTGCC
>NW_015766169.1:0-676 GCF_001515625.1 Sinocyclocheilus rhinocerous
AAAAAAAATTCACTTCCTATAGGCTCCAATAATGCCTTTGCCCCTTTTTCCTGTGGCTAGCATTATCCAAGTCGAGGTTATGCTTTTTCCAGTGCTAGAGCTGCAAAGGTTGGTACCTCTTTATATAATAAGTAAATCTCTGATTATATGCTGATACTATTTGTTTCTGGCTCAATTTAACAAAAATATTGGTAATAGCAATATAGGCTTGATAGTATTAAAACATGCCATTAATCAAATACTATGTAAAATGCTCCTTGTTGATTCTACATTAATTTGGGGGTCCAATTTATAAATATATTTACAATTACAAATTGTACTGTTAAGTGTGATTGTTATTAATCACAGAAACCTGTGCAATTAATTAGTTAAAATGTTTTATTTGATTCACAGCCGCAATAAAAACATAATATCAATTAAAATATGTAAAATTACTTGAATTACTTTTTTAAAGTATGTATTAAAGCAACTTAGTTCTAACCAAATTTTTTTTTCTTTTCGTGGTCAATTCCTGCTATTTTGTGATAGTAAGCCTCATGCTGATCTATACGCAAGAAATAAGTAGAAATTATTTACCAGATAGATCTGCATTAGTGTGGTGTATCTGCAATATGTTTATTATAATGTTATGAACCAGAACCTCACTTTTGCTTGTTTAGAAAGAAATAACGAGCCA
>NW_015766170.1:0-673 GCF_001515625.1 Sinocyclocheilus rhinocerous
AAGGGGGTCTGAATACTTTCCGTACCCACTGTACATATAAGCCTCCTCAGTTTCTCTCTATTTTGATTATTCATTTGTAAAGACTGAAATAAAGGGAATCACAACCCTATATAATGATATAATGTATAAGACTACTTTACATTTAAATGTGAAAATAAAATCTGTGCTATTTATCAAATCAATCATTTTAAAGTTATTAATAATTTTTAATTCTACTCAATGGCATTTGAAAAACATTAAAATATTTTTGGCTGAATGTTTTTTGAATCCACATGATTCTTATAATGTCATCTCTAAGGCCCAGAAAAAAAGCATTTTCTTATTAGTTCATTTGTCTTCTTAAGCACACCTATTTTTAAACAGATTCATTTTGTACATTTCCTGTTTTAGTTGGCTTCCTGAAAGAGGCGACTAGCCAAAGATGGACAACTCCAGAATGCACTGGATGAGAGTCTCTCAAAATAAGAATGTCTCTTTATAATTACAGATATTACAAATACACATTGGCCCACACAATCACACCTGGACAAATGTGGTGGAAGAACCAGCATCCTGGCATTAGCCACTCGATCTGTTCTCAGTGAACTCGGTGAGTCTCGGTGCTGATTTGGTCAATCGCGCCACCCAGGAAAGATTTCCACAGAAGAAAACACCTGTGTATCCTTATACCTCT
>NW_015766171.1:0-676 GCF_001515625.1 Sinocyclocheilus rhinocerous
AAAAAAAAAAAGTGTGGTTATTTAGTGCATTGACAAGTGTAGAGCACTGAATGAATATTAAATATCTTACTGATTTAATTGATTGAGAATTATCACACATCATAACGACATGTGAAGAAATAAGAAAAATATTAATTTATTATTTATAATTTTTTGACAAAAATTTAAGCCAGTCAAAGTGTGTTAACGTGTTAATCAATGTAGAATTTAAAAATAAAGTTGCATCTTTTAACATGCCTTACAAAGTCTCTCTGTACTAAGGGGTTAGTTAGGCAACAAACAGTGCATTCATATTTCACTCCAAAACATAAATCACCCAATAAACTGGCTACATGAGCATGACTTCTGCCTTCCTGTATGATTACCTTTTGCTTTGGAGCAAGTTATATTTTGAACAAACAAAATATTTTATGTATGCCATGTACATTCATTATCATACGGTTTATGTGTTTTGTGCAGATGAAGTACTGAAGATATTCGAATATGAATCATAACTAAGTAAAATACACTTCTATAGTGCAGAAATAATACTTAGGAATAATATGATAACCCCAGTCTGTCATAAATGTATACTGATTGGTCAGGAACATATTCCCATTTTAAAGACCGTTTCTCATAGAAAGAATGCAGCACCATGATATTGTCAAGATCCATTAAATTTATGGTTAAATACATC
>NW_015766172.1:0-676 GCF_001515625.1 Sinocyclocheilus rhinocerous
TTTTAACATAACATGAAAATAAAATGCAAAATCATATATTTAGAGTAAATATTTTGATTTTTTTTTATAAGGACAGAAATGTTACATAGTACTGCCAATATTGTTAAATTGTCAGTAAAACAGTTAAATTGTGAAATATCATTACAATATAAAATTCAAATGTTTTCTATTTGAAAATATTTATGTAAATATGTAATTGTATTAATGTAAAATTAATGTAAATTACAATACTTACTTAGTTTTAACATCCAACATAGAAATAATCAGCAAAGTGATCAATTTAGAGACAATATCTTGAATTATGTCTTGAATGACTAGTAGTCATATAAACATTACATAATGTTACACACATAATACTAGCCTAAGTTCGTATTTATGAAAGCTTTTTAAAAAAAATTTTTCCAGTAAATCTAAAATATTAATTTATATGATATCTTATACTCACTACTAAAGTGTGATAACTTCACTCTTTAATGAGTCACGGGCAGCTTTTTAGTTTTAGCGGCGAGCGCGTGGATCATAACTGCGTCTCTGTAGGGATGTTTCTAGTGGTATTTTCGCAGGATAACCTTTGTGCTCATATCCCTGAAATCCAGGCGGATTGGAGCGGTGCATGCTGGGAACGGCAGGTCTGTCAGAGTGCCTCATCGCCGCTCTCATTATTAAGGGCTGATTA
>NW_015766173.1:0-676 GCF_001515625.1 Sinocyclocheilus rhinocerous
CAAAACACACTTCTCAATATACAAATGTATAACAAAGGCATACAAGTGCCAAACGCTACAGACCTTCAGGTTATGATACAAGAGGGAGTCTATACAAAGGAAACTCTGGAGATCTTCAGTACATACGACGCATGTTTTCACCATCGTAACCCTTTCCCTGGTCAGACCGCGCAGGATGAAACCACCGAGGTTTAGAGATGAGAGCCTGACGTTTTCAAAGCAAGGAGAGCCACATCAAAATATAGGAAGGTGTTCCTTGGTTCTCGAAGCTTCTCTTGGTTTTATGGTAACTTGACTCTAGTTCTACTTTTAAAGCAGTAATTCACCCCAAATGAACATTCACTCATCCTCATGTCATTCCACACCATGCTGTTGCTTCTCCTGGGAGTGGCTGTTGTGCTATATTAGAAGTCTTATAAAATCAAGATAGATACGGAAGCTTGAATAATACATTAAAAAAAAATTTATCTCGCAATTCTGGCATTTTTCTCATTTCTCACATCTCCCTATTTAAGTATTTTTTTCTTGCAATTGCAAGTTTATATCTAGCGATTCTGCCATGTTTTTTTCAGAGTTCTGAGTTTGTGTCACAATTTTGACTTTTTCCCCTTAAAGTTCAGCATATTGAAATTATGCCGTTTTTCTTAGAATTCTGAGTTTACATTTGCAATTCTGA
>NW_015766174.1:0-676 GCF_001515625.1 Sinocyclocheilus rhinocerous
AACACATTTATTATCAACAACATATTAGCAGTTGTAAAAATTGTTTGATATGTCATGACAGTGTAGCACATGTGTTCATCTCAGCACATTCGTTAGGGGTTTTCACAGCTGTTTATATTTACACGTCATTACTTTTTTATCATGTTTTGGACAGATTGTCAAAACTTGTCACAAACTGTCAGTTCATGCATACATTAATTAAATGTATATGGTGAATTCATCACACTGTTATCACACTTTTATTCAAAGCAACTTGCAAAGCTGTCGTATGGATTCAGAAGAATTACTTTAATGATACTTTTATGTTGATATTTTGTCATTTTGAAGCTTGACAGCCCTCATTCACTTTCATTACTAAATGACACAATACTATTACACAACTATTACACAATATTCCCAATATTCTTCAACATTTCTCGATTTTTGTTCCACGGAAGAAAGAAACCCACACAGGTTTTGGAGCAACATCGTTTGTTCCTTACAGGGCTCGTATCAGCCCTTCTGTCCAGACCAGAGCTTTAGCCACTCCAGCACCATCTCTTCAGATACAATAAATACAGATGGTGACCTACGCCAAGATACATCTCCAAGTATCTTTGAGTAGGTCACCATCTGCCCCATGTTTGTGTGTGTCTGCTCTCTCACCTGGGAGTTTATTTATGTTGAGAGGATGGAA
>NW_015766175.1:0-675 GCF_001515625.1 Sinocyclocheilus rhinocerous
TTTTTTAGCTGGGAAGAACCTTTAACATCCATGGAATCTTTGCTTTGGACAAAAGGTTCTTTAAATCACTAAAATGTTCTTCACACCAAGAAAAGAATGGTTCTTGATTACTGAAAGGTTCTCTGAGGAAGCAAAAACGGTTCTTCTGTGGCATCGCTGTGAAAACACCCTTCAGAAAGCCTTATCTTTAAGAGCTTATTTCCCATCTCTGGAAACTTGTTTCTACATTGAAAAAAAAATCTTGCAATTCTGACTTTTAACCGCGCAGTTCTGAGAAAAAAGATCTGCATGGATTGTGTGATATAAACTCAGAGTTCTGGGAGGACCTGTTGGAAGAGCAGCAGCAGATCCATAGAGATGGACTCGTTGAAGACGGTCATGTAGTTCCTGAAGCGGATCTGCTGAGCGTGAGCATCATAAGAGTACGAGGCTGCAGACGTGATGATTCCATCCGCCGCCGTCTGATGACAAACAACAGATTCACACTGAACTATATCAGTAATCAATCAATAATCAATCAATAATCAATCAATCCACACATAGCAGACTCACCAGAGACATGCTGCCCACATACAGAGTAGGAGACTCTACAAATCAAACCAGCACAGTTTAGTGAGTGAGTGTGAGAGAGTGTGTGTGTGTGTGAGTGAATGAGTGAGTGAGTGAGTGTGTGTG
>NW_015766176.1:0-676 GCF_001515625.1 Sinocyclocheilus rhinocerous
GAGATGAAAGAGCTGTGGGAAGTAATGTGGTGAAAAGCTGATGCTGTAATGATCTGAGCTGCATTAGAAAAGATTACAGCTCATCCAAACACACACACACACACAGAGTTCACATGCTTTATTCTGAATAGCACCGTCAACCTAGCTATATATTTAATAACCTAGCAACCACAAACTGTGACAGATTGGCATGCGGGTCAGGAAGCCAGTGGGACAGTATATATAGCACTGGGCTGCCATAACCAGCATCATTCCCATTTCGTTTCCAACGTGTTCTCGGATTCCCAGCGAGAGTGAGAGGTGAACGGACTGCCTTATTTCTTCATGTGACCCTGAGCTCCACACAGCCGTTACACATTCCAGCTCGATATAGCGAAACAATGGAAGCCCCTCGCTTTGGATGGAAACTCTGTCTGGAAAACCCAGAGACAGGTGAGGATCTGCCGATGGCTGTGGAATTACTGTAGAAAGTGGAAGTACCTCGGCTGTTTCACGCTCACTTTAGCTACCTATTTTCATGCTAATGCTGGGAACAGGATCTTTAAAAGGAATGTTTGGGGTTAAATGCAAGTTAAGCTCTATTGACAGCATGTGTGGCTTAATGCCGATTACCACAGACAATCATTAGGACTCATCTCTCGGTTTAAATAAACTGCAACATAATATAGCCACACAA
>NW_015766177.1:0-676 GCF_001515625.1 Sinocyclocheilus rhinocerous
CTTGGTCTTTGCGCCACAGGAAACCAATGGGAAATAGGAAAAAATTTGAAAACACAGGGAAAAAAAATTTGCACAGCTAGTCTCTACTTTACCATGGAATACTACATTAATAGAAAAACTTTTTAATTTAAATTATAAAAAATGGATCATAATTATTGCATAAATATCAATTAGCACCATAAAATTCTCAAAATATAAAATGAAAAAACAATATTATTGAACAAAAATACATAACTTTGATTTTCCTGGAAAAAAAATTAAAACATTTCAAGGCTTGTGTCACTTTTGACCGTGAAGGTACCAAGTGTGATAAATAAAAACACTAATAATTTAACAACATTGTTAACTGTAACCTTCAGCAAATTAACAATGATTCATTTGTTTATTAATCCATTATTAGTTCATTATTAGTGCACTGGAAATCTCACCTTTGATAGAGAGTGAAGAGGCATTAATAGATGCAGACAGCAGGGAGGAGCTGTTTTGTGAGGTGTCGTTTAAAGAGTCATCCAGTAGAGACGTGGTATCTTTGAGGGACGCCGCCTCGGTGGAACTGGTAGAGGTCATGGAGCTGTTCAAGTTTTCTTCTTCACAAGAAGTGTCCTGCAAGTCCCTGGAGTCATCAATCATAGATCCTTCTGTAAACTTTGATTGGTCTCCAGTCTGGGAAAGACTA
>NW_015766178.1:0-676 GCF_001515625.1 Sinocyclocheilus rhinocerous
GTGTCATTCCCTCTCTCAGTTCTCTCCTCCTCCCACCTTGAGCTTAACGTCGCTTTGACTGACCCAACACTCAGTGGATGAGCCTGAGGGGAGAACAGCCTTCAAACACAGACTGTGCCTCACAATAAACCCACACGTTTCATTTTATTTTATAAAATCTTTGCGTTTTTCCTCATGAAGATTCGAGTTTTGTAGATGCAAACGTGAACGTAATTTTTACGTTGATTTCACTTTTGTTGTGCCATCGCGCGCATACTGAATCAAATCCACACCCGCTGAGATTTGCCCATCTTCTCCAGTCGGGAAAACAGCAAGGAGAAGAGGACACGTTCAATAATTTTTAACTAAAGAAGCCTCGATACTCATTAACAAAGTTTCCAAGAAATTCACATGCGCACCAGGAAAGGGAAAGATTTCCTCTTTACGAATCCCGTTTCCTCAGCACGTTCGGAGAAAGAAGGGAGCTTGAGAAATCATGCTGATTTCTGTGGAGAGGGTCAAGATACTAAAGTTTCACTCCTGTAAATTGGATGAGTCGGTTTGAGCTGAAAAAAATCGACGCGTTTTCTCCGAGAGATGCGCGCCGCATTCACGAGACACGGATTTTAATTTACAGAGGAAGGCAAGGATTACAGAGGGATTATGACACCAAATGACGACCTGATCTGTGGTAAAA
>NW_015766179.1:0-676 GCF_001515625.1 Sinocyclocheilus rhinocerous
ATAGAATTTACAAATGGCTGCGCCCATTTTTACGGCAAGAAAAAGTTGGATAGCTACTATAACTTAATGTGCATAATTCAACGCTAAAAAAGTTAACAGTCTTTGAAGCAGAAACTTTGATTAACATGTGACGCAACATTATAAAAAACGTAATTCCTATGCAAATGTAAAAAGATTTGCACTTGTATTACTTTAGCTGTTTCTCAAATTCTCCTGTGTGTGGACCTAAACATTATTTCTAAACATTTGTACTTAGCCCGAGCAGTAATGCATATTAGAGGATTAATATAATATTTATTGTATAGGCCCTATTGTATTCGAATCGAATCTGTTAATGATCCCAGATGTATGTTCATGGTTAACGTTTTCTGGCTACATAAATATTTTGTGTTAAGTAAATTAGGCTACATGTGTCGTCTATCTTAACGACTTCTACATCGCTTGTCCGCGAAATGACCTTATGCATTGCATAAAGTTAACGCGCGAAGTAGGCTAACAATAATTTGCAGGCATATTTTCTAAAAAAAATAATCCTTCCCGCCTGTATCGGGTCATTTTTTGTAAAGCTATCGGACGTCGGGCAGTAATGCCCTCAGGTGGCTGGGAATAGCGAAATTACTTCACTCGAACCCTGTGTACAGAACAGACGTTATGTACCGTATTGGCCCGAATATAA
>NW_015766180.1:0-675 GCF_001515625.1 Sinocyclocheilus rhinocerous
TATATATATATATATATATATATATCCTTTGTTTACTACAACATTAACGTAGCCTAGTTGAAAAAAAAAACTTATTGCGCCCATTAAATTCCTGACAAAGTAGTAGCTGACTCCTTAAAAGTAATTTAATAATACGTTCACGAACTGCAACGTTTTGCGCTGAGAACATTTACAAACAAGACAAGGTCGGCACTAGTTTAAAAAAATCCTACCTAGAATTCATAGACTGATGTCACTGACATAATTTGAAACATTTAATTATATTTGTAACAATGCTTTGGCAACACTGTGTGCACATGATAAAGAAGTTATTTTCTGTGCCCTTTAAGTTTCATCAAACTTTTCTGTGTTAAAGCGCGCGCACACGCCGATGTTCCTTTCCATAGAGCTGCTCCTGAAATCTCCCTCCCTCCCTTTCTGCTCGCGCGCGTTCAGGGCTGCTACGTTCTCCACCCCCTGTGTGCGCGTGCGTAGGGTCTGTTGCTATCCGACGCCGCGGCAGCTTACACGCGATTGGTCAGAAGTAGTCCCCGTGGCTGTTTGGATTGGTCAGCTTGGTATGTGGGCGGAGAAGAGACGAGAGACTGCCCTTTCCCCTTGTTGTCTCCAAAATACGCCGCGGAAACAGGATGACGTGCCCGCGGAAATAACACAAGACTTCAGGTAGATTGATAT
>NW_015766181.1:0-676 GCF_001515625.1 Sinocyclocheilus rhinocerous
ACATGAAAAGAGGACACTTTTTCTTTTCAATTACCAACAGAGATGGGACTGGAGCCACATGTGTGCATGTAAAATGGGTCTATATAGCCATGATAAATTCTATGCCCTTTTCATCACCTTATACACACAGATAAAAATACTCCTACAGTGTAATGGAGCCTTTAAAAAGTGTGGATTTTATTAGGTTGCTAATTAAAAATAAAACAAATGAATAAATAAATAAATAAATAAACTGAATGAAAATAACCAAAAGATTGGGGTACATATTTAAAAAAAGAAAAAAGAAAAGAAAAGAAAGAAATTAATGCTTTTATTCAGCAAGAATGCAATAAATGAATCAATAGTGACAGTAAAGACATTTACAAAATGCTGCAAAAGATCAAATAAATGTTGTTCTTTTGAACTTTCTTTTCATTGAAGAATCAGGAAAAAAAAGCACTGCTTCCACTAAAACATTAAGCAGCACAACTGTTTTCAGCATAGGAAAAGTTTCTTGAGCATCTTGCCATCAAAGGAACAAATTACATTTTACAATGTATTAAAATACAAAACAATTATTTTAATTCATAATATTTCAAATTGTATAATATACAAAAAAATTTATATTTCAAGCAGACTGAGCCAGCACACACACAATAAATGAATAAATAATAAATAAATAAATATAAATAAATAT
>NW_015766182.1:0-675 GCF_001515625.1 Sinocyclocheilus rhinocerous
GAACAGCTACAGCAACATTCCTAATGACGGGAAGCAGCACACGCCACTCTACGAGAGGTTGTCCCCCATCAACCCGGCTCACGGCGGCAACTCCAACCACACAGACCCAGTCTTCTTCACCACCTCGTCCACATCCTCGTCCTCTGAGAATGAGGAAAACACAGGCTCCACTGTCAAGTGAGTAACCGAGAACATGTATGGGAATGTATGTGGGATATGTCGACTTTTGAAAACAGCTTTCTTCTAATCATAAATTGAACCTAGGTTTTGAGAGTATAGGTAGTTTTGTGGGTAGAGTTATTGTTTTAATGCTTACAGCCATAGATTTTGCTATAGAAAGTGTTGTTTGCTGTACTGACTGAGCTATTCTACAATGTCATAAATACATTTTGCTTAACCAGTCTCTGCGTACATAAACATTCAAATCTGATGCATTTTTTGTTTTCATATTAATTAGGGATGTACAATATGTGCATGTATATATGTATATATAGGACATATTAAATTGATCAAAAGTGACAGTAAATACATTTACTTTGTTACAACAGAGTTCTTTTTCAAATAAATACTCTTCTTTTGACTTTCTATTTATCAGTCAATCCTGAAAAACGTATCATAGTTTGAACTTTTGACAAAAATATTGAGCAGCACAGCTGTTTTAAATATTGATAATAA
>NW_015766183.1:0-674 GCF_001515625.1 Sinocyclocheilus rhinocerous
CTATTCTGTTTCCTGGTGCCTGTATTTCCTGCTTTCTCTCTTAACTACCCCCTTCTCCAGCCCAAAGACTAATTTGAGCTGCTGGAATGAGGCCAGTGCACAAAGCAAATGTACTGCAGGCCAGCTAAGACTGAATAGTTCCATTAAAAAAAACACACACAAAAAATGCACTGCAGGCATGCTATGACTTAATAGTCCCATAAAAAACGATAAATGCAAACGATGGCGGTTCTGCTAATATGTACCACAGTCCAAACACGCAGATACAGAAATCTCTTTAGCAGCTACACCTTTTGCTATATATTTTAATACATTTGATTTGTTTTAATCATGTTTTTATTAATTAAACGCATCGTTCTCCACATTGGGTTTTACAGGCACCAAGTCCAGTTTAAAATGCCGCCAAGATACAGACCACATTTTGTAGTTTACAAGTGATTGTGAGTCATTTTATGACTAAGTCTCAAAAGTGAGATGTATTTTTGAGACGTAAATTTAAAACAAGTGGCAGACAAATGTCCTGTTGAGGTACACTACTGTTCAAAGGGTTTTTTTCTCTCTGAAAGAAATAAAGAGACAGTAAAGTCACTCAGCAGCACAACTGTTTTTAACATAAGCAGAAATAGCACCAAATCAGCATATTAGAATGATTTCTGAAGGATCATGCAACACTG
>NW_015766184.1:0-676 GCF_001515625.1 Sinocyclocheilus rhinocerous
TTTTTTTATGGTTTTGATATTTGTTATGTGATATTGGTCAAGAGGCTAGACAGAGTAATAACATAATGAGTAATAACATTTGTTAGGAAATTCATGCACTGTCTGGGACATAGTTCTGTAAATGTTTGGTTTGGGAAGTTCACTGATAGTTTCTTTTGAAAAATCACAGAGATAGAAACCACTGGTACCTAGAAATTACATCAATGCACCAACATTTTGTTGAACAACTGAAAACTAAATCTTACATCTTGAAAAAACATTCCTGTCTGACGAAAAATTTAAATAAACCTCTTGTCATTTATTTCTCAGATCATTTACCAAGTTATGGAGGACAAGAATTTGGGTGTAGAAACCCTGAGCGAGGCAGCGCTAAGCAGACTTGGTTACATGCTAGACAATCTAGAGTGTGGTTGGAAACAGCTGGCAAAGGCAGTGGCCGAACAGCCACAGTTCTGCTATAGGTAGGTCATATATAGACTCAATTGTGTGAAATGACTAACCGATACTGTGCATGGTAGTGACCGATTCTCAGTTACAGAATCTACTTTTTTGTAGTGAGAAAGAGCTGACTGACTGCTCACTCAAAGTGCTAAGTCCACATGGCAGTCCTGGCCGATACCTGCTTGCCCTCCTTGCAGATAGAGGGTGTACCTTGGCTTTCCTGCTTCAGTGCCTG
>NW_015766185.1:0-676 GCF_001515625.1 Sinocyclocheilus rhinocerous
GTATTATTAGCTAGCTCCACACTGGATAGCTTTATAACAGAAAAGCAAGTTGTATTTCTGAAAGCGTCACTGACACTGTTTTTTAATGTTTAATACTGTATTAAAGCTGCTTGCTTTAAATCAGTCTCTTGTATAAAGCGCTATATCAATACACGTGACGTGACTGGAGTTCCGGTTGGAGAGCTCATGCAAACATATCCGCATCGCTATGATCAGATGCTTTCTTAACTGCTGCTTTCTCACCGCTGTCATTTGCGTCGTTTTTTTCGTTATTGAGAGGAAAGTCACACATGCAGCAGCGTCTGGTTTAGCTGCGTTTACACTCCGACTCTCATACACGCCGTGTGTGTCTTCTCTTGAATTGCATCCAGGAGGGCTACAGCGCCACACTGGTCAAACCGCGTTACTGCAGCTCCTTACATTAGGTCACATGAGATCAAACGACTATTCGACAACAAAAATATTTGTCGTCAATTTTTTGTTGTCGATAATGTCGACTAATCGTTTCAGCCCTAATAACAATGTCGCTGTGGGATAACGCTTGTTTCTGGGCTGTTGTAGCTGGTGTTTCTCACAGAGCAGAGTCATCAGAAGAGGGTGATGATTGATGGATCAGCAGAAGTGAATCACAGCTCTGATGCAGCACCAAACACTAATGGCCAGGTAAACACCACGC